>NC_090187.1:43468503-43546003 GCF_024679245.1 Pseudorasbora parva
ATATATATATATATATATATATATATATATATATATATATATATATATATATATATATATATATATATATATATATATATATATATATATATATATATATATATATACACAGCCCCAGGATGCACTATGGGAAGAAGGCGAGCCGGCGGAGGCAGTGTGATGCTTTGGCCAATGTTCTGCTGGGAAACCTTGGGTCCTCCATCCATGTGGATGTTACTTTGACACGCTCCACCTACCTAAGCATTGCTGAGACCATGTTCAGCCTTTCATGGAAACGGTATTCTGGTGGTTGTGGCTCTTCCAGCAGGATAATGCTCCTGACACAAAGCACAAATGCTTCAGGAATGGTTTGAGGAGCACAACAACCAGTTTGAGGCGTTGACTTGGCCTCCAAATTCCCCAGATCTCAATCCAATCGAGTATTTGTGGGATGAGCTGAACAAACAAGTCTAATCCATGGAGGCCTCACCTCACAACTTACAGGAGTTAAAGGATCTGCTGCTAACATGGTGCCAGATACCACAGCACACCTTCAGGGGTCTAGAGAAGTCCATGCCTCGACGGGTCAGAAAAAGGGGACCGACACAATATTAGGAAGGTAGTCATAATGTTATGACTGATCAGTGTATATGTATATATGAGTCTCTTCTGCTACCCAAGGGTGCATTTATTTGATCAAAAATACAGAAAACAATCTGAAATATTATTACGATGTAAAATAACCCTTTTCAATGTGATTATACAGTAAAGTGTAATTTATTCCAGTGATCAAAGCTGAATTTATCATCATTACTCCAGTCTTCAGTGTCACATGATCCTTCACTAATCATTCTCATATGAGGATCTGATGCATGTAAGAAACATTTATGATTATTATAATTGTTGAAAACAGTTTGCATTTATTTGAAATCTTTTATAACATTATAAAATGTATTTCCTTTACTGTCACTTTTGATTAATTAACACTTTTAAAAGAAAACCTTAATGATTGGTCATGATTAGTCTGTATTTTGGCAAACAAAACTCAGTTGTGAAAAATAAATTAAACCAAAATAGATGAACAGCAGGTTGTAACTACAACAGACATAAAATGCTGCAGAGAGACTCTTGAAGTGAATCACTTTTGTTTGTTTGTATCTGGTTCATTTAAATAAACCACCCAAATGAGCCAATGTGCTGAAATGAATCAGACTCCCAGTGACACGTATGAGAGAGAAGCGCGTTTGATTATTACTGCAGCTCGACTAACCACTCGGCTGTATCCACAATATATGACAACCAAACAATGCAGCTACTACAATGAAGCAACTACCGTCACACTAATGTTATTCAGTTACCCCCAGTACTTTAAGTTAGTTTCTCACCATAATGCACAAGTGGAGCATGCAGAGACACATACAGACACTGCAGCTGTCAGAGGGAGGAACCTTCCGACAGACGGCTGTTCCCTTTGAACAGGCCAGAGTCTCAGAGATGATGGATATACAGTCAAAACACTGTTCTGCAGTCTGCAGATCACAGTCTCTCTGATATGGAAGCTTATTTCTGCCACAGAATAAAAAATGTGCAATTCTGAGGGGGGAAAAATCTGATCTGTGAGTTGTGAACTCGCAATTGCAAGCTATAAATGCACAATTCTGAGATGAAACTTAGTTCACACTTGTCGTGTGTGGTTGGATTAAAACGAACCCTGGTGCGATTGCTCGTTTAGTGCGGTTCATTTGAACATATGTGAACGCTGCCATCTGAACCCTGGAGCGCACCAAACAAGCGGACCGAGAGCGCTAAAAAGACGGGTCTCAGTCCGCTTCCAAACCAACTCTGGTGCGGTTCGACTGATATATGAACGCAACACGGACCGAAGACATGTAAACGGACCAAAAACAGGACGTGATGTCACAAGATGAGACGCATAGTCAGCTGATTTGACGACGAGGAAAGATCGGTGTATCCAGAATGAGTAACGTTAACGTTAGAGGGCAAACGTAGAGCAACCAGGAAGAGCCTCATCAATATTTAGTATTTTTCGAAAATGCTAGAAAAAACGCACAAAAAGCAAACCTGGTTCTTCTCATCAAAGGACCTGTGCTGCCCATTTGACAGTACAGACGATGGCATAGCAGAGACTTTCTGAGGGTCCTTGGAAGAACAACACTGGTATCTTTCTACCACTCCACCATAGAGAGCATTCTCACTTACTGCCTCTGCATGTGGTTTTCCAGCGGCACTGCGGTGTACGAAAAACAGCTTCAGATGGTCCTCAGGACTGCAGAGGAAATCATCGGATGCCCTCTGTTAACCTTGGAGGACCTACACAGTTCCCATTGCCTCGAGAGAGCATCATAAAGGACACATCTCATCCAGGTCACTCTCTTTTCAATCTGATACTATCAGGCAGACGGTACAGATCCATCAGAACAAGGACAAACCGACTCAAAAACTGTTTTTATCCAAGTACAAGCTCTAAATGTCACCTAACTTAATGTGTGCATTTGTATGAAATCAAATGTCTGCACATATCCGCACTTTACTGCACATATTTAACATATTTGCACTGGTTACTTTTGTACAATTTTGTTTTTGAATTGAAATGAGACTAAATTTAGTTGTACAGCTGTACAATGACAATAAAGTTTTCTATTCTATTCTATTCTATTCTATTCTATTCTATTCTATTCTATTCTATTCTATTCTATTCTATTCTATTCTATTCTATTCTATTCTATTCTATTCTATTCTATTCTATTCTATTCTATTCCATTCCATTCCATTCCATTCCATTCTATTCTATTCTGTTCTATTCCGTTCCGTTCTGTTCTATTCTATTCTATTAAAAAAAACTCAATTGTGAGATGTATGAATCATAATTGTGATCTATAAACACAGAATTCCAAGAAAAAACTTCAGAAATGCGAGATATAAATCAGAATTCTAAGGGGGAAAAAAATCTCAATTCTGAGATGTAAACGCACACTGTAAAAAAATTGTGTTGGTTTTTGTTGGTTTAACTTAAAAAAGTAAGTAACATGGTTGCCTTAAAATTTTGAATTCATTGAAATTAAAAATTTGAGTTGATACAATGAAGGACATTTGTTTAATAAATAGAAACTCAAAATATTGTTGTATCTGAACCACATAAAACATTTGATAAATCATGAAAATAGCACAATTTGGCTGCGTCATCACAAATAAAACACACATAATTAACCCAATATGCTTACAAAATCTTTTAATAATATTTAATAATATTTAAATATTAATTAAATATTAATAATATTTAATATTTAATCAACCTTAATAAAGGTTGACGAATCTCAAAAAAATGTTCATTGTATTAACTCAAAATTTTATTTCAATGAACTCAAAATTTCAATTAACTCAACCAGGTAACTTTTTTTCTAAATAATTTTTTGCAGTGCAGTAATCTGAAACAAAAAGTGATATTTCAAGGACAAAATATCATATATATATATATATATATATATATATATATATATATATATATATATATATATATATATATATATATATATATATATATTTCTGATATTTTATTTTATATTTCTAGATAATATCTTGCAATTCTGATATTTCAGAATTATATATATACACATACAAAAATCTAAATTGTTAGACGTAAACTCAGAATTGCAAGATATAATCTCAGAATTAATTTTTAAAAAAGAACGACGTAGATGTGACGTGAGCCTCCTGTCTGACAGCTGCAGGTCTTCTAGTAGATGTGGAAAGTGAAATCTGAATCACGTTGTTTAAATGTTTTCTCCCGTTGCTTTTGGCTCACTATGGGCTTCTCCCCATTCTTCCCCCTTGACTTTATCAGACTTTATGTCTCCACGTCCCCCCGACTGCCTCATAGACAGTAAAAGATTGCCTGTGAGCGTCTCCTCAGGTCTATACGGTAATTTCTCAACTGTGCGACAGGGTCGCGTTGGTTATGACGCAATCGTTAGCCTATTTTTACAAAAACAGCTTCTGCGGGGCGATAGTGTAAGATACAAGGTAATGGATCCTTTTATGCATTGTCGTGTTTCTTTAGAAATAAACAATGGACAAATGGAGTCTTTAAACGCCTCAGATGTAAAGTTATTCACTGTCAAAGTGACTCAAAAATGAATGGGAGTCAATGGGATGCTAACAGCAGGTGATGGCTTGGTTAGCAATGGCCGCCCCTATGGGTGGGACGCTTTCCGAGCGCTAGATTACCCCCTTGAAACAAACAGCTGAGGTGACTGAAGAAAGAACTGAAGATGTCAAATGTGCTCAAGCAGAATAAGTCAACTTTTCTAAACTAATCTAATTTTAAACAAACAAGCGAAAAGTAACTTAACTTCCTAACCCAATGTAACTCTTGTGAAGCTCTGATGACAGAATCAGCTGCTCAGTTCCAGTGTCTGTTCGGATGTGTGTATCAAAATTTCAGAAAAGCGAGATATAAACTGGAGCAGGTTGCCAGGCAAAGTGATGAGTTTGATGCTATTTTCAGACTGATATCTAATTCTGTTTGCTATCTGGAATAAAAAAAAAAAAAACTATTTTTCCTTGCACCTTTGACGCACTGAATAGCTGAATTATGCATGTGTCAACCTGGCAACCTTCGCTGATGAGAACTAATGCCATTATACGAGAGCCAGACGTGGACGGAGGAGAGAGAGTTTAATTGAATTTTTTAATGAGTCCACACTTTAAGACACACCGCCAGCCTGCCTCAAACACGATAACGGTTCCTAATAAAGAAAATCAAAGTTGTGCTTCCCTCCTAATGAGATTGAAGGTCTGGCAACCTCGTTTAATGTGTTACAGAGGAGAGAACAAATATTTGATGGGGGAAAGGGGGATGAGGGGGGGGGGCAACAACAAAATAGGGAGGAAAAATAATTAAATAACTTTATTGGAGCCATTAAACTCTGTGGTGCTGATCCAAATAATGCAATGCCTTTACTGTTTCTACTAATGGTTTAAAGAGGTCATGAATTGAGAATTTTTCTTGAGCTTTTGACATATAAGAGGTCATCAATAACATCAGTTTCAGAACTGAAAACAGCTTTTATTGTAGCCGAGCCCAGAAAACGACTACTTGGGGAATGAGACTAGCAAAGACGGCCTCTGTAGAAGAAGGTCAACGCCCACTTCATCATCACAACTTTGGCTCCGCCCACTGGAGTGTTAGTGAGATGACGAGGAGAGCGACTAAACGTAACATCACCTCCACAAGGATCCTAATGCTAGGATTGTGCTTATTTATTCTCAGCATGGGCGTCGGAACCATTGTGTGTGTGTGTGGGACAAGACCCACCCACTTTTTAAGACCAATGATATTGGCCCCCCTCACTTTTATCGTCTCTAATTCAGCACGTCTGTTTACCTTGACTACGCCTTAACCGAGAAACGTATTATTAAACACATGTTAAACGCTTTATTTCCCCTTTTCTAATATTTTCTCTTTTTTATTGAAAATAAATACCTTTCCGATCTGATATGTGATGGGGAAAGGGAGTAGAGCGAGTGCGGCAAAAGGTGGATTTGAACCTCTGATCGATTTGCCTCAAAACTTAATGCCATGCGTCTTACCCCTAGACTATAGACACGATAAGTAATTCAGTGATTTCTGTAATTTTGTCTGGCCCAATCAATCGTTTAGTAAACGGCACTTTTTCTGTCTGGACACGGAGCATAAAAAACATGCAACTTATTCATTATCATTATCTGTGAAACTGTTGATGTCTATGGCAGTTAAATGAATATAGCCTTTTTATTAGACTATCGGTGTTGACTGGATTGAGGTCTTTTTTGGTATAGGAAAGGGATATGGCCTCAAACGCACCATAATGCAGGAAATCACATCTATGAAATCGTTTTTTTTTCTTCTGGGGGACAACCCCCAGACCCCCCCGCAAAACAATATCCCCAACTATCATATTTTGCCTTAGCCGCTACTGACCCACCCACTTTTTATTTGCTTCCGACGCCCATGATTCTCAGCAATGTGAACGTCTCAGCTGAGCATTATGGGAATCTTTTGGATTCTTCTTCCACTGTGGATTCTTTGGTAAATTGTAGTTCCGACGCAGGATTTGCAAACTGACTTTTACGATATGGACTCGACTGTAATGCTGAGTAACCGTGTTCATTCTAACGCCTGATCTGAGATCAGTGATTTCTGATTCATGTACAGTCAGATGATCTTTGTCTCGGTGTCAGTAAATCAAACCAGTGACTAAACGCTCAACTTCACTTTGTTTCTCTTAGTAGGATGAAAAGTTATTAAAACTGTGATTAAATTATATATAGAAAGCGGTCAAAGAACGCTCACTTTACAATCGCTGGAGCTGTCAATCAAACAGAGCGAGTCTATCAGTGACTGAGTTCTGGACTCACACCAAACCTCCCGTTATAATCAACTAATCTCTTATTTACATGTGTTTGCACTGTTAGTTATGATGAAGACATTCATTAGTGTGCACAAATCCATTTGCAATGATGAGATCACAGCATTCATGCGCTCAACATGTCTGTGATCAGCTACTAATGTAATAGTAAAAACGTGCTAAAAGTTTTCGAGAGTTCTACATGTAATACTAGCTATTTCATATGCAAAGATGTCAGCCAATCACAGCGGTGAGCGTTTACACTGAAGTCTCACAGTGGCCAATCACAGCAGAGGGCGTTTACCCTGAAGTCCCTTCAAACGGAGCATTCAAATCAGAGGCTAAATCATGGCAGGAAAAATGCCTTTTATTTCTAAATTATGAAATTTTTTGATGTACAGAATCACACTTACATTATGAGTGCACCCCAGGAAACATTATAAAATAATAAAACAATGCATACATTTTGCATTATATGCAATTATTGCTACTGAAGTTTAAATGTTAGCAGATACACACACTGTAAAAAAAAATTACTGTTTTTTGTTGGTTTAACTTAAAAAAGTAAGTAACCTGGTTGCCTTAAAATTGTGAGTTTATTGAAATAAAAAATTTGAGTTGATACAATGAAGGAAATTTGTTTAATAAATAGAAACTCAAAATATTATTGTATCTGAACCACATAAAAAAAATGATAAATCATGAAAATAGCACTATTTGGCTGCGTCATCAGAAATAAAACACACACAATTACCCAATATGCTTACAAAATATTTTAATAATATTTTAATAAAGGTTGTCGAATCTCAAAAAATGTTCATTGTATTAACTGAAAATTTTAAGGCAACCAGGTTACTTATTTTCGAAATAATTGTTTTACAGTGTGAATATTCAATATATCTGATTTAATCGTGAGATGATGAAAAGCTCTTGTGATTGAACCTGACCGAGAAAAACCCGTGTGTGACAAAGTCTAAGGCAGACTCAGAAAAAGAATCAATGTTGTGTCCAAAAGGACAAAAGCCACATCAAACGAGATGACTTTCCTTTTGTCACAGAGGAAAACACTTGGCAGGAGGAGCGAGACGCGCGGCCACGCTCTCGGCGATCTGTCCGGTGAGCGCGGATCAAAGCAAACGTGTGCGGCCGATCTGATTTGAAGATACGGTCACGGAATGACAAAAGCCTTTGTGGCTATTGACAGAATGAGCCGGTGATCTGGGAAATGTGACGGGACCATCACTTGATTAAGCTCGCGTATTTACCCGTCAAGCACAATGTCAATCACGGCCCGCTCTCATCCGCGCCGCGGCTCTGCCGTCTGTCGGCTAATGACAGGATGATGAAAGCCGGTTTGAATGACACTCTCAGTTACGGGTCGGGCTTTAATCTTTGGTTAACCTGGCCTTTTGCCGCTTTGGGATGAAGCTCTTCTGTATCTGCCTTTGAAGGATGACAGCAGGCCGCCTGATCCTGTGGGAAACCTTTAATATACCTGAAAAGGGATCGGGACGAATGGAGCTACTGCAGAAAATGCTTTTCTTACCTAGTATTTTTGTCTTGTTTCTAGTCAAAATTTCAAAAATGTCTTACATTAAGAAACATTTAGTAGAAAAGTACAAATTTTTGTCTTATTTTGGGGAAAATAAATCAAAATGAAGAGAGTTTTTGCTTAAAATAAGATAAATAATCTGCCAATGGGGTGAGAAAAATAATCTTGTTTTAAGACTATTTTGCTTCCCCACTGGCAGATTATTTAGCTTATTTTAAGCAAAAACTCTCTTCATTTTAAGTTATTTTTCCCAAAACAAGACTATTACTTTTGCTTGTCTAGTAAATGCTTCTTGTTTTAAGAATTTCTAGATGTTTGGACTAGAAACAAGACAAAAATACTATGTAAGAAACGTTTTTTTTTTTTTTTTTTTTTTTGCAGTGTATCCGCTCTATCAAATCCGTCTTTCTTCCTTTATTTTTTGTATTGTTATTGTTTAATAAAACCACATACTGTGCATTATACATCCAACACAACGTGACTTCAGGTGCAACACGTGTGTTTTACTAGTTTCAGCCTGACGCAGTTTGTGTGTATGTGTGTGTGTGTGTGTGTGTGTGTGTGTGTGTGTGTGTGTGTGTGTGTGTGTGTGTATGTGGGCATGTTTTTGTGACATATGAGGACACAAATGTGTATAATGCCATGGGTATGACACAGGTATTACAGGAGAGGGTGAAATATGAGGACATTACCCATGGCCCCACTTTTCAAAAGGCTTATAAATCACACAGGAGGAGTTTTTATGAGAAAGTAAAAATGCAGAATGTTTCCTGTGATGGGTAGGTTTAGGGGCAGTGCGTGTGTGTGTGTGTGTGTGTGTGTGTGTGTGTGTGTGTGTGTGTGTGTGTGTGTGTGTGTGTGTGTGTGTGTGTGATGGGTAGGTTTAGGGGTAGGGGCAGTGTGTGTGTGTGTGTGTGTGTGTGTGTGTGTGTGTGTGTGTGTGTGTGTGTGTGTGTGTGTGTGTGTGTGTGTGTGTGTGTGTGTGTGTGTGTGTGATGGGTAGGTTTAGGGGTAGGGGCAGTGTAAGGGGATAGAAAATACGGTTTGTACAGTAGAAAAACCATTACGCCTATATGGAATGTCCCCATATGTCACAAAAACAAATGTGTGTGTGTGTGTGTGTGTGTGTGTGTGTGTGTGTGTGTGTGTGTGTGTGTGTGTGTGTGTGTGTGTGTGTGTGTGTGTGTGTGTGTAGCTCTTCCTGATGCTGTCAGTGAGGTCAGCAGTGATTCCTCCGCTGAAGAAGTAGTCAGGCTGAAAGGCAGAGTGTGTTTCTTGAGCGCTTGTTTGCACAGCAGAAATGCATTAATGTTTCATGGCCGGGCTCGGCATCAGAGCGCTCCCTCCAGGAGTCCCTCCGTTTGACTGCAGATGTATCGATTAAAGAGATTACCGCTAGTGGAGTCATCAGACACAACGGCCTGACGCCTCATCCGCTTACTCTACTCTAGCCACTGACACACACCGAACATTCACGTTTATCCATCTGTCCATCCGTCTTTCCATCCATCGTTTTGTCCGTCCATCCATCCATCATCCATCCATCCATCCATCCATCCGACCATCCATCCGACCATCCATCCATCCATCCATCCATCCATCCATCCATCCATCCATCCATCCGACCATCCATCCGACCATCCATCCATCCATCCATCCATCCATCCATCCATCCATCCATCCATCCATCCATCCATCCATCCATCCATCCATCCATCCGACCATCCATCCGACCATCCATCCATCCATCCATCCATCCATCCATCCATCCATCCATCCATCCATCCATCCGACCATCCATCCATCCATCCATCCATCCGACCATCCATCCGACCATCCATCCATCCATCCATCCATCCATCCATCCATCCATCCATCCATCCATCCATCCATCCATCCATCCATCCATCCATCCATCCATCCAGGATAGTGATGATAAATTTGATCGCAGAAATAAATTATGTTTTAAAATATATTCACATAGAAAACTGTTTTTATTTGAGTGCATAAATGCAGAAGAGGCTATTTCAAGAGCATGAAAACATCTTACAGACCTCAAACTTTTGTACAGATCACATGCTTTGCCATAATTTCACAGGATTTCACAAATTCTGAATGTGAGAATCCCAGTGAACAATTAACCGAGATGCATGCTGTGTGTAATAACTGCACCTGTTCACTGCACATTTCTCCATCTCTAAAAAACTCCCTGGAGTTTATCCTGAAATGTTCTTTCTAAAATTATCATTACAAATCATATTCTTTTCCGGAGCTCCCTGACGGTGCATATTCCACTTTTAGCAAAACACAGTGAGCGATGCTGGCCGTCTTCCTCATCTGATCTGACCCGTCTGAATTCACGGGTGCATTTCGGTACGAGACCCAATTAAAGGAAAGAGCGGCCCAGTTTTCTGCAGCAAGCGTACATCATCTCCTGTCAGAAAAGCCCTTCTGCAGAAGAAGCCAGAAAACCACCCAATTCAACACAGATCTGTCAGGAAATAACGTCTCTCCAATCTAAAGGCTCATCGTAAATCCAGCAAACAAGCAGGAGTGTTGCAGAACGTGTGTGTTTTCAAGAACATCGCTCCAGTTCTGTTTCCTCTGTGTGTTTTCATGTTAGGGTGGTAAAAATACAACAGAGTCAAACACTTTCCACTAACAATGTGCCATCAGGTTCGCTTCGCTATTTCTGTTGCTCATTCACAGCGTAAGAGTTTATTCCACTAATTATTAAAGTGTCAAACTGCAGCATTTGTGTCTCAAGCACTATGGTACTTTTTTACTATGGTATATGAACATGACAGCTACTTATGACAATGACAAAAACTTGTCTATGTATTAGTGGTGTGGATTATTTCTTCAGATTAGGAGGCGACAAAGTCTTTATTGAGGGAGTCAGTGAATCATTTATTCAGACGATTCATTAAAAAACCTGATTCATTCAGGACTGATACAATGAACTGCCTTTATGAGTGAATCACTGAATAATTTTTAAACGAATCAGTTGAGTGAATGATTCAATCATACTGATTCATTTAGAAAAAGCTTTTGTCGTAATGAGTGAGTGAATGTGTGTGTGTGTGTGTGTGTGTGTGTGTGTGTGTGTGTGTGTGTGTGTGTGTGTGAGAGCCTGTTTATGTGGTTTACGAGGACACAAATTTGTATAACTACATGGGTATTACACTGGCATTACACTATAAATGTGGTTTATGAGGACATATCAAATGTCCTCATAATTCAAACGGCCTTAAAAACATACTAAATTATGTTTTTTTGAAAAAGTAAAAATGCAGAATGTTTCCTGTGATGGGTAGGTTTAGGGGCAGGGGCAGTGTAAGGGGATAGAAAATACGGTTTGTACAGTATAAAAACCATTACTCCTATGGAGAGTCCCTTTAAACCACATAGACCAACATGTGTGTGTGTGTGTGTGTGTGTGTGTGTGTGTGTGTGTGTGTGTGTGTGTGTGTGTGTGTGTGTGTGTGTGTGTGTGTGTGTGTGTTTGTGTGTGTGATGGGTATGTTTAGGGACAGGGGCAGTGTAGGGGGATAGAAAATACAGTTTGTACGGTATAAAAACCATTACTCCTATGGAATGTCCCCACATTAAAAAAAAATAAACGTGTGTGTGAGTGTTTGAGTGTGTGTGTGAGTGAGCGAGCGAGCGAGCGAGTGTGTGAGTGAGTGTGTGTGTGTGTGTGTGTGTGTGTGTGTGTGTGTGTGTGTGTGTGTGTGTGTGAGAGAGAGAGAGTGAGTGTGTTTGAGTGTGTGTGTGTGTGATTGTGTGAGTGAGTGAGTGAGTGAGTGAGTGAGTGAGTGAGTGAGTGAGTGTGTGAGTGAGTGTGTGAGTGAGTGAGTGAGTGAGTGAGTGAGTGAGTGAGTGAGTGTGTGTGTGTGTGATTGTGTGAGTGAGTGAGTGAGTGAGTGTGTGAGTGAGTGTGTGAGTGAGTGAGTGAGTGAGTGAGTGAGTGAGTGAGTGTGTGAGTGAGTGAGTGAGTGAGTGTGTGTGTGTGTGAGTGAGTGAGTGAGTGAGTGAGTGAGTGTGTGTGTGTGTGTGAGTGAGTGAGTGAGTGAGTGAGTGAGTGAGTGAGTGAGTGAGTAAGTGTGTGAGCGAGCGAGCGAGCGAGCGAGCGAGCGAACAAGTGAATGTGTGAGCGAGCGAGCGAGCGAGCGAGCGAGTGAGTGAGTGAGTGAGCGAGCGAGCGAGCGAGTGAGTGAGTGTGTGTGAGTGAGTGAGTGAGTGAGTGTGTGAGTGAGTGAGTGAGTGTGTGTGTGAGCGAGCGAGTGAGTGAGTGAGTGAGTGAGTGAGTGTGTGAGTGAGTGAGTGAGTGAGTGAGTGTGTGAGTGAGTGAGTGAGTGTGTGAGCGAGCGAGTGAGTGTGTGAGTGTGTGAGTGAGTGTGTGTGTGAGCGAGCGAGTGAGTGTGTGAGTGAGTGAGTGAGTGTGTGTGTGAGCGAGCGAGTGAGTGAGTGAGTGAGTGAGTGAGTGAGTGTGTGAGTGTGTGAGCGAGCGAGTGAGTGTGTGTGTGTGTGAGCGAGCGAGTGAGTGTGTGAGTGTGTGAGTGAGTGAGTGTGTGAGCGAGCGAGTGAGTGTGTGAGTGTGTGAGTGAGTGAGTGTGTGAGCGAGCGAGTGAGTGTGTGAGTGAGTGAGTGAGTGTGTGTGTGAGCGAGCGAGTGAGTGAGTGAGTGAGTGAGTGAGTGAATGAGAGAGTTAAAAAGTTAAAACAATTTCAAAGGGATCATATGACATTGAAGACGAGTAATTTATCTTTGATCACAGAAATAAATTACATTTTAAAATATATTCAAATTAAAAACTATTATTTTAAATGGTAATTATATTTCAGTTTTTACTATATTTTTTGACAAACAAATGCAGCCTTAGAGAGCAGAAGAGACTAATAAAATGGCAATTTTTTCAGTCATATTACACACTATCTCTCTCTGTATCATCACTACCACAATTATCCCCACTTACCTCACTGTAAGACCCGCTACAAAAGCTCTTTTGTAGCTTCCCCAACATTAATTTCAGTTTTATTTGATAAACCATCTGTGATAGACTGTCATTGTGCTGCAGCAGAAACAGGGAGACGTCTGATGTGAAGAACAGACATGGCAGACATTTGTCCCACATGATGTAGTTGTGTTAAATGTGCCTTAAACGTTACATCACATCTTTATTTAACCGTGTGTGTGTGTGTATGTGAGACGTCCTACAAAAAGCCACCGCACTTAATGCTGTCTAATAAGGCTGTGTGACAACATGTCGCATTATGCAGAAACGGGTCTGGCTGAATAGCCACAATTCACATCGCAAACAAAAGCCACCAGAAAAATGAGACACAATGCTGAGGAAACGTCCTCCACCGAGACGAGACGTTTCTCTAGGGGGGCGACAGTAATTGCCTTGATGTCTTCAGACGGATGCTGGCACACAAACTTTCTGAAAGGCGTCTGCCGTACCGCTGCGCACCAGCTTGAAGTATTATGTACATTGATAATGTGGCTTTCTCTGTCTGAACAAACAATCTTTTGGGGCTCATCTCAAATCTCTGTAATAGCCTGTCTTCATTTAAAGGGATGTAAACAGACGCCTCTGGCCGTCTCTGGCCCTTATTCTGATCTCTGATATCAACCAGAGTATGGTAATTACATTTCTTATTTTTTGATTCTTAACATTGTAATTCATCACAGAAACACTTAGTAACTTTCTGTCATGGCTGAACAAAGGATCAACAAACCCTGTGGAACTAATTTCACCTCCCTTTTCTCAGAGATATCTCACTTTCGCTGGAAGGACAGAAGCTGTGATTGAAGAGGTTTTCCAGTGTTATTGAGAAATAATCGAATGCTCTTTCGAGCCCCAGAAATGTCCTGGTGACCCTGAGCTGGATTATCTGATGGAAGTGGCCTGTAATCTTTCCACGGAAACCACATTCACTCCGGATCAGACCGCTGATAATGACATAAGAGCAAAAGACGTGCTTACCTGCTGAACATGTGTGAGGTAGACGGAGACATCCACAGCGGAGGGCAGATGAGAGAAAGAGAGAGAGAAAAAACAACAATTAGAATTAAATTTACACAAACACAATACACACTATCCTGGACATACACTGCCTACAGCTGCCTTCTAACCATAATGCAACACTCAAGTGACAGATTTGGAGCACTATAGTCAGTCACTCAGCATGCAACACAAATAGTGCTCCTCGTGAAAAGCTTGTGGGAGATTTGACTCACAATTGATTACCCGCGCAATACTCTTGTAAGCTAGAAATATATAGCACACACAAATATTGGTGTTAACAACGTATTAAAGGAGTCATAATTAAAACAAAACAAAAAACAGGTCTGTGAGCTTTTGACATATAAGAGATCATCATACTATAAGAATATCCTGTAAGTTTCAGAACTGAACACTTCCTTGTTAGTCCAAGAACAGCTTTTATTGTAACCAAGCCCTGAGAAGGACAGATTTACTCAGATCCTTACCGTTAAGAAAAGTGTTCAACATATTCTGGTCAGGTTTTGGACTTATACCTGCCTACTGGTTTCTGGACTTTAATTTCTCCTTTGGATCTGTTCATGTTTCCCGGACTGATTCCGGTTAACCTACCGACCTTATAACCCGACTTTCGAAAATGATTTTCTGCCATCTACAAAACCCGGTTTTGTTCATTTAAGGTCATCACTATATAGTATGTTTGGAGTAATATATCCAAAAACCACTAGGCCAGTGTTATATATTTTGTTCAGTTGAGTACCTACAATATCCCAAATGTTTCCAACTATTTGTAAATTGTGAAAAAATTGCTATTTTAACTGAGGACCGGGACGTGTCAGCATAGCGTTTGAGCGAGTCGCCTGTCAATTGCGTCATATCTGCGCTACCCTCGGTTTCCGGTTTTATTTGGCAGGAGCGCTTTACTCTTAGCAGTGTGAACAAGTGAACGCACGGAGGAACGTCATAACATCATGTTAAACACACTTAAATGTTTCTAATATGATAAACAGCTGCTTTACCTCATAATCATAACTGGAAGAGCAGATCAATGCAAGCGCCCGCCGACTGTGTCCCGTCCCGTCATAATAAAAGTCCCTGTATTTGCGAGGCGGGTATTTGTTTAACAATCGCTCCAGCGGCCGTGCTCAGCTCCTCAACACTCGTTCCTGCTCTGCTTTACTATAGTAACGTTAATAACCGCATTCATGAACGTGATTTCTGCCCGAGTCCTGTTTTCCACCGGCTGTGAGGTGAAGACCACATGTCCCAAGATGCTACGCTCACACTTTGCGTCATCAAACTACGCCTTTGTTTTGAATAGGCGCCCTCCAGTGGACGGAAAGTTGCATAGTGCACCTTTAAATGTTCTGATCTCTCTTTGCTTTTTTGTGTTTGATGTATTATACTTAAACTAAATATTAGTTTATTCTATTTTATTTATTTTTACAAAATGTATCTGTATGTATGTTCGATTACCACATGCTGTTTTAATAAAGCTGAATTAGTTAACCTTGTATGTCATTTTTACTCTTCAATAGTGTGTTGCAGGTGTTGATTATAATTAATTTACTGTTAGGCCCATAAATAACAGGATGAACAATAGGCCTACTGTATATAAAATGTAGTAAAATGTCTGACATTAAAAATGAACTAAAAAAAAGGGTAAATGGGGAATGGGGAATATCTGTATCTAGCATAAATAAAAATAAGCTACATCCCTATCGTGTCTTACAATTCTATGTGGTTACAATGTTGCGAGCACGTCGACAGCGACGTTGCCATAGTAGAAATGCAGAGAGATTGCCACAATGTAAATGTGTTTGCTGCTGGGAAGTAACACTTTCTTTCGATAGTCGCTTTTAGACAGTTCACTAACTATTAGAAACTTTCCTACATTCACTAGAGTAATTAGTAGACTGTCTGCTTAATATCTGCTAAAACGTTATTTTGATTATCCCCAACATATATTATACTGATTATAAGTAACTATAAAAGTATGTGTCAACATATTTTATTAAGTCTAATAATATTCTAACACCTGCTAGTTGACATGTAGTTGAAACGTTTCTTATAAATAGTAGAATGTCTAAAGTGGACTATCGAAGAAAAGTTTACTTTTTATCTAACCATGTTATTAGTTCAACCACTCATCTGCCATCTTCACTTGTAGCAATGCATTCTGGGACTATCTTTACTGAAGGAAACATACAATCCTGCCTTTGATAATGGCTCAAAACTCAGTACTATGCAGCACAATGTGACGGTCTATCTTCTGGAACGGCCTAAATATGCTGTCTAGGTAGGCAGCTCTCTAGACTTTAAAAGAGAGTTATCATCTCAGTAAATTTCAGTGTTAAATGCAGCAGAGCGCCATAAAGTGATCTGCCGCGTCCTCTCAGTAACTGTAAATAAATCCCAGCTGCATGCTCAAGAAAGAACATGATCATTTCTGGAGTCCCTAAAGGCTCATGAACACCCGGTGCGCGTGTTTGATCACGCTGTGGTTCGGGAGGCAGCAGGTTGCCTGGACTCTCAAACGTCCCACAGTAGCCGTAGGGCTCGGGAGCGAGCGAGACCCCGGAGCAGAATGCGTGCATCTACTTGCAAAGGCCTTGCCAGAGGCAACTAATCCTGAAGTCAAAACTCATTCAGAAGGAGAAACTGATGGAGTGGACAGACACTCCTGCATTCAAGACGCTGCATTCACAGCAAGTTGCAGTTATGATGTTATTTAAAGCTACACTGTGTGATATTTTCCCCCATCTAGCGGTGAAAAGTTATATGACCATCCAGTTTCTGTTCCTCTCAATTCCAATTTCGTTTTAACTCCTACAGTGGCCAATTTAGTCCAAGATTAACATTGCAATGCCCCTCTCCACATTCGACACGGTGCCATTGAGTGTTAAAACGCGAAAGGCGAAGCTTGAATTTACGGGTATGTCCCTCTTTGGCTACTGTACTTTTAAGATGGAGGGACAAAATGGCGACCAGCATTCAAACCCCTCACCCGTATGTATTTTCAATGGCATATTATAAACTTACGAGAATACTTTTTACTTGAAAGAAGTAAATATACATTAATGAGCACATATATTTTTGAAATAACTATGTTTTTTAGCTAAAAATAAGTTACACAGTGTAGCTTTAAGATGAAGGTTTTAATGTTATGCCAAAGTTTGGCGGCCATCTTTGAAACGCGTCGCGGGCAAGTCATGCAAGTAGAAGGTGGGATGTATTCTGTCATATCGTGCATTGCACTTTCTCCAATTTAAAGTAATACGAGTGCACCGTCTTTATATATCTAAAGTCTAAGGTTATGCAATGATAAACTTCTTCCTTCACTTTCAGAAACAAAGGTACAAAAGCTATCACTGGGGCGGGACCCTTTCAATAAGTGATATTGAGTACTATTTAGCTTCTAGTATGCAGCCTTTATGGGTAAATAAGGTACAAAAGTGCCCCAGTGACAGCTTTTGTACCTATTTTCCTGTAAGTGTTGAATTGAATCAGCATTGAAATGACTAAAGCTGCATAACATTAATGTCTTCTATAGTTGATTTGAGAAACTGAACTTTCATAATTGATTAACTTTAACCTATTAAGCTGACTTCCAAATTTTGAAAAAATCCTAAGAAATGTATACTCAGACTAAAACAAATACAGTTTGTGAATCCTTTGCACTAAAAGCATAATTATGGTCTCATTTGAAAGCAGACACCTAGCAGTTTACTGTAAAGTCAAAATGATAATATTTTTTATAATCAAAAAAAGCTATAATAAGCTTCAAAGTTTTGTAAAGTTATTAGAAATTTATTTGTATGAAATATCTTTATGAAAATAAAATTGAAGTGGGCCTTGGAGAAATCTAGAAATGCACTACAGCTAAAGCCACAAGTCTGACCATGTTATATTTCAGATCTGAAGATGATCAGTCTAACACTCTGAATTTTATTAAACGTTTTACAAGATCGTTTCATGTGATTTTATTTTGAGATATCTCTGAAATATCAACTGATGTTTATTGCCATGTCTTCTTCTTTACCCTCACTGAGACTCTATCGAATGCATTTCGTCCAAATAAGCATTTCAGTAGTTTTACATTTAGAAAATATTCATAAAAATAAGTATTTACTCAGTGGCAGGTGCTTCTAGGGCAAGCTAGCATGTTAGCTTAGCACACCAGCAAAACAACAATTTATACGATTAAAATCATGTTTTATTCAAAACTTGCTTCATATCACTTTATAATTTATATGTAGAGTATTTTATATAACAATATGTGATCTCATATAGCTTCGGGTCAAAAAATCTGACAGAAAATATACAATGCTAAAAGCTATGTGGAATAGCATTGCATTATAAATATCATCTATTATGAAACCACCCAACATGGCATAAAGAACACAGACCAACCATATATTGCCGCGATTGTGTGTTTATTGTCTTAAAACGTGTCTATCTGCATAAAATAGCGATATAACGATCTCAGGAAGCTGTTTTGGAAATGTCAGATACTTCCTGAATGTCACATGGTGTGTCTGTTCTTCGTGAGCTAAATATGGGGTGAATTTTCAGTAGTACAGCTTTCCAGCGCCCTCCGGCTGCCAGAATGAATTGAAAACACAGCATATCACAGTCTACTGCTCTCATAATCATACATCCGCGGATTTTGGATAAAGATTGAATAAATAATACTTCTCTGTATAGAAATTTGACTCAAACATGTGAGAATCTATCAATATTTCTCCACATCTGCACACATTTGAAGTAAAAGCCCTGAGGGAAGTTGTTTTGTCGAGTGTCTTCATGACGATCACAGAGGAGTATTTTATGAATGGGAGCAAATGACGCGCATATTACAATCAAAAGGTAGCGACGCCCAAGATCATATTCATAACTCCTGGCACATATTAACACATTACGGTCACTATACGACTTTGAGAATAAAACAGAGGTAAAAAAATTAAACTTTAGTCTTAGATCTTTTTAATGATGTATAGTTTGTCAAGGTAATTACTTACACCTGATAGTGATTTTGAGCTAATTTAAGCAAAGAGAGCTTCAGCACGTCCTCGTCCTCGTGACGGTTATCAGGTTTTAAACAGTTGTTGAACTAAAGTGAATTGTCACTGAACTGACTGTTGTATAATATCACATTTGTCTTTTTAGAGCTTGAATTGGTCCCATATTTGATGAATCTGTATTGCATAAAGCACTATAGAAATAAAGGTGACTTGACTCTCCGCAGCTCTTTCATTCACGTTTGTGCATACTCAAACTAGATATAAATTATTAGTGTAACACTTTTCACAAGGCCTATAGTTTCAAAATAGCTTTACAGAAATGCATGTTTCAGTGTCACAATGCTTTGGGGCCGTAATGAAGAGGGAATAGCATTAAAGCAAATAATGGTTTGGTTCCAGCCACACAAAGCAATCATTTGACTTTATAAAACTTGCATTATTCCTTCGCTGCATAGAAAACGGCGGCATAAACATTTATCAGCATATTTCCCTTTGTGTTTAACAGAAGAAGGAAAGTCGAACGAGTTTGCAATGGCATGAGGAATGAATTATTCCCTTCTTTCTGCAGTTTCTTGAATAGACTCGAATTTTTGAGGTTAAAAGAAAAACTAAGAGATAAAACATAGAGTATTCATTTACACCTCATTTTCATTCCTGAAATAGAAACAGCCTGAAAGATGTTATTAATAAAGAATTAATATATTCATATTTTATCACCTAGTCCAGGCACCTTGGCAATTCATCTGTGCTCATATTAAACAGAATCTGACTGGTTTCTGTTAATAATTCACTCCATCACACCTGCGATCACACACACTGCCGAACCCACTGCAGCCACAGACGCTAATTAAACCCCAGCGACCAATCAGGGTCATGCTCTGGATGGAGAATTTGCATAATTAGAGGGGGACAGAATGAGGACACACAATAAGTGACTTGAATAGCAGGGACTGGAAATTAAACTCAAGACCTGAGACCTTAAGAACCTGAAGTTGGTTTATGATGTTAATGAAATAATCAGGTTTCGGGGTTGAGAGTTTAGTTCCCAACCCAAAACATCTGATTAGTCGATTCAGGTGGTTTAATTAGAGTTGGAGTAGAAAAGTGGCTCTCAAAGGACAGTTCACCCAAAAACCTGTCATCATTCATAAACCATATCAGCCATAAAAGTTGTCCAATACAATATGTTTGTGTGACTGCATGAAACAACTTCAGTTAAACTATTAACTCCCACACACACACACACACATATTCTAATTAACACTCATATAGTGCAGTGAAAACATCATATTCCCATCTGAGTCACTTTATGAGGTCTCATATGTTTTGGTGTCACAGTTATTTATTTCCTGACTAAACTACATGACACACGACAGTTCCCAATACTGAACAATTCCACAGAGCATGAGTGTGAATATCGCTGCTTATTACGGCGAACGCAGGCTGAATACCAATGCCCAGATTCTGGGAGAATAATTAGGTGTCACAGACCGGCATGCTGGATATCCAAATGCCCAGCGCAGCGGAAGCGAGCTGATTGGCATGGCTGGCGTGGGCACAGTGAAGGGTCAAATAATGAACAGAAATCTGTTTGTTGGTGCTTTTCTAAATGGAAATCACAGAGCGTGACTAACAGGCAGCCGTGTGTTTTCTGAAGCAGAACGCCCTGCGAGAAGAAACTAAAGCGCTCAGGTTTTTTTTTTCAACGTGGAGGAAACAGGAAATTGGACACACTTGGCATCCACACAGGCCAGGAAACTCGACTCGTTGAACATCTCCATCTAGAACCACATCTATTAGGCTTCATTAAAATGCAAACAGGTTGGTGATGAGGAGAATTTAATCTTTTGAAGAGAGATTGTAACTCCACTCCACTGTTTCAGAGAGGAAGAGAGAAAGGAGAACGTGTGCTTGACTAGCTTTTACTGGCTAAATTATTGACACCCCTTTTGCTGCCGAAACAGCCCTGACCTGCCGAGGCATGGACTTCACTAGACCCCTGAAGGTGTGCTGTGGTATCTGGCACCAAGATGTTAGCAGCAGATCATTTAAGTCCTGTAAGTTGTGAGGTGGGGCCTCCATGGATCAGACTTGTTTGTTCAGCACATCCCACAGATGCTCGATTGGATTGAGATCTGGAGAATTTGGAGGCCGAGTCAACGCCTCAAACTGGTTGTTGTGCTCCTCAAACCATTCCTGAAGCATTTGTGCTTTGTGTCAGGAGCATTATCCTGCTGGAAGAGCCACAGCCACCAGAATACCGTTTCCATGAAAGGCTGAACATGGTCTCAGCAATGCTTAGGTAGGTGGAGCGTGTCAAAGTAACATCCACATGGATGGAGGACCCAAGGTTTCCCAGCAGAACATTGGCCAAAGCATCACACTGCCTCCGCCGGCTCGCCTTCTTCCCATAGTGCATCCTGGGGCCATGTGTTCCCCAGGTAAGCCACACACACACACCCGGCCATCCACGTGATGTAAAAGAAAACGTGATTCATCAGACCAGGCAACCTTCTTCCATTGCTCCGTGGTCCAGTTCTGATGCTCACGTGCATCAATGAGCCTTGGCCGCCCATGACCCTGTGGCCGGTTCTCCACTGGTCCTTCCTTGGAGCACTTTTGATAGATACTGACCACTGCAGACCGGGAACAGCCCACAAGAGCTGCAGTTTTGGAGATGCTCTGACCCAGTCGTCTAGCCGTCACAAACTGGCCCTTGTCAAACTCGCTCAAATCCTTACGCTTGCCCATTTTCCCTGCTTCTAACACATCGACACTGAGGACAAAATGTTCACTTGCTGCCTAATATATCCCACCCACTAACAGGAGCCGTGATGAAGAGATCATCAGTGTTATTCACTTCACCTGTCAGTGGTCATAATGTTATGCCTGATCATTATATATATATACTACAGGTAAAAGTACATTCATGAACAAGACAAGAACTCAACTGTTCATTCAACCAGCAGGAACAACACAATACAAACGTGTGTATTTTGTATTGTATACAATACTTTGTATTTTAGGGTGCGTTCACACTTGTCATGTGTGGTTGGATTAAAACGAACCCTGGTGCGATTGCTCGTTTAGTGCGGTTCATCTGAACACATGTGAACGCTGCCCTCTGAACCCTGGAGCGAACCAAACAAGCGGACCGAGAGCGCTAAAAAGACGGGTCTCGATCCGCTTCCAAACCAACTCTGGTGCGGTTCGACTGATATATGAACGCAACACGGACCGAAGACATGTGAACGGACCAAAAACAGGACGTGATGTCACAAGATGAGACGCATAGTCAGCTGATTTGACGACGGGGAAAGATCGGTGTATCCAGAATGAGTAACGTTAACGTTAGAGGGCAAACGTAGAGCAACGAGGAAGAGCCTCATCAATATTTGGTCCGACGAGCATGTTTCGAAAATACCAGAAAAAACACACAAAAAGCAAACCTGGTTCTTCTCATCAGAGGACCTGTGCTGCCCATTATTATCCGGTACAGACGACAGAACGGCCGTCTCTTTTCTGCACGACGGAGGAGATCCTGCTGCTGTCTTGAATGTTTTAAACATTTTATGAGCTCTTCATGAGTTCTCAGCGGGTAAATAATGCCATATGTACACGCATAAAATGACGGCGTTTAATCAGCACACAGCGTTGTTCTGAATGTTCAGTAAGCAGCTCCTACGTCATATAAGCCGACCAATCAGGTTGTGAGCGTCTCCCTGAGCCTTTGGTTCGGTAACTTTAGGGTCGCTGTTATAAACGCTAGTGTGAACGCTAAGCGGACCAGGACTATGTTTTGTTTTTGTTTTTTGGTCCGGATCAATCGATACAAACTACAAATGTGAACGCACCCTTAGTAGTGTTTTGTCTACATCAGGACAAGACTGAAGATGTTCAAGAACTGTTAATTTAAACGAGCACCAAGCAGATCATTCTGTTCCAGTATTTGTCCTCAAATCCCAACCCTACACCTGAAATAATGGCTTTCCTCAGGCAAAATATCATCCTTTGATCACTGCTAACATGGAGATCTGAGGAAGTAAATGTGGCACTTATCATCATCATTTAGAGGTCATTTTTTACTTTCTCTCTCGTTCTTTTTTCTTCCTTTTTCCCATCAGCTCCCCGACCGAGGTCAGAAAACGGAGCCGACCGGAGCCTGATTTAATGATCCTCATCCCTGGAGATTCTATTCAGCCGCTTCCGTCTACCAGAACCAGCGACCCGCTGAACCCAAATGTGTTTAAACTCTCTGTATGAAGGGATCTCACCGTATGAGACTTCCACAGATCGGACTCTCTCTCTGATACGCATGAAACACAACATCTACAGTTTCTGCTCTGTTGCTTTTCCTGCTGCAAAAGTTCCACTTTTAGTTTTTAACAAGGCTCAAGTTAAAGTCGAACATCTGATGGATACTTCAAGCTGGAGTTTCAAAGACACGGCTGTGATCCGAGACACACAGAGCCCTGCTGTATGACGAGACAGAACATTGATTTGGAAGCAACTGATGTCAGTGGCAGAAACCATATATTTGAAATGAGATGACATGAGCTATGATGCACATACATAAATCAGAGGTTAGCAAGTAGCTACTCCCAATGCTGCGTTCGGGAATAGCACCACTCTTGTGCATTATATAGTGTGCATACCGTTCACAGTACGCTTGAAATATCTCAGATGATCTACTACATTTCCCATGATGCAACATGCTTCTGTTTTCAGTGCAACACTTTTTTTTGCACATTGCACTGGTGCTATAGAGGTCGAATGTTTTGTAGCACAAGTATAAAACATACGTTACATCTCATAAAACAACCACAAGTAGCGCAGTTTGTCGCTTATACAGGCAGGTGACTGGCAAAAGGACTGATAATGTCTCATCAGCCTGATTTTACGCAAATGCGTATCTATAGCACGTTTTGTAACTATCGAGCAATTTATATGTGAAAATTAGTTTTTTGCATAGATTACGCCGCTTTCGAGTGCATATGATAACGCACTTTATAACATGTTATATGCATGCACCTCACACCACTAAACCTACCCAAGTGTGTTATATGCATCATATATGTATCATATGCACGTAAAAACTAATTGTGCCATATAGATCGTACGATCAATACAATATGTGCATGAGAACGTGTTGGTCTCATACAAGGCACCAACCCGTTCTCACTTCCAAGGCGACAAAATCCATAGCATGGTCAAGATGCACCATGAAGATGCTAAAGGTGCCCCATGGCGTCATTTTCTGACGCGCTGGGTGCTCCATTCATTTCAATGAGAAACCTTTGGCGTCATACACAGACGCACTGGGTATGGGAATGTTATCGTCATGGTGAAATTTTATTGGTTTATAATTTTGCCATTATGACATGTTGGAGTGTGATTCTCAATTTAATCAGCAAGCATAATTTAATTTACATTTATTTTATTTACGCTATGTAGACACGTTTTAACATGTAACCCAACCCCACCCCATCCCTAAACCTACCTATTTGTGTGAACATGATATAAAACACAAATATCATAAAACATTATATTTAACTTTTCAAAGAAGTTAAATAATCCAAGTTTTCTGAGGCCAAACGATCGATTTGTATGAAGAAAATCCCCAAAAGTGATAGGCATCTCCATCCGCCGAAGATCATGAACACATCAGATTTCAAATATAGCCGCCTGTTACGTCAGATTTCATAGTGAAATGTCATTGGCTCTCATATGTCTTGTGACCAATTGCGTCATTACGTCAGCATTGATTGTAAAATGTCATTGGCTCTTGTGTGTCTTGTGACCGATCGCGACAGCGGGATCATCATTTCAGTGAACTGATAAAACATTAAGATCAATTCTGTTCTTCACATGAAGACATCGTATGACTTGGAATGCAACATGAGTAAATACTTTTATACTGTTTTGGTCAGTTTTTGCAAAAAATAACTATGACTGTACATTTATTTGCCTGTTATGTGTTTTATATCGTTTAGATGTGGGTAGGGTAGGAGTTGGGTTAGTTGCTCCAAAATATAAAAGTAGCCTTTAAATATTAATAAAATCATGTCTGCTTTTACAAACGCAAAGAATTAAATGCGTCTGTGTATGACGCCAAAGGTTTCTCATTGAAATGAATGGAGCACCCATCGCGTCGAAAAATTACGCCAAGGGGTACCTTTATTTGTCTTCATCGTCTTCATTGTGACGCGGAAGGCACTTGACTTTGCTTAGGATTTTGACGCTTTGGGAGTGAGAATGGGTTGAAGGCACGTAAAATCCAACCTTCAACAAGAACTTTTTCTTTCTTTGCCCAAAATGGCAAAACTGAAGGAACGTAACACTTAACATTGTCCATTTTGTTTATATAGTTTATATAGGTTTAAAAGGGAACTCGATTGTTTAGTCTGCAGTTATCACTCGGCAGACATTCAGGATGACTGTCACTCTTTTCTTGCAAGAAAATAAATCTTTATAAAGACATCTGGCGGAGATTTGTGTCTTATTCAGTGATGCAACTGAGTTAATTTTTGCCATAACACTGCTGAACATATTCAGCCAATACAGGCTTATTTTTGTGTGCAGAGCTATTTTGACATTGTCTTGATAGATGTTTTGTCCACTTCATTGCAATGGTTATATCTGTCAATCAAAGCAATTTCAGGAGTGACTCTCGTGAAGAATTTAGCGGATTCACAACATCGTAATTAAGTGTGTCTGTCAGTAACTGGAACAAAAGTTTCCGTAAGTTTTAACTATGAATGGATTATATACAGAAAGTGAGAAAAGAGAGCTCTTTTATATCACACAAAACTTTAAACTACACACCGCACAATGAATCTCATTTACATCATAACTAAGCTTTGGTTTTATGATGAGATGATTTGCCGGTGTGCAGGTCTGAGCCAGTTAACTTGTGCTGAATAAATACTCTTGTTTTTGAAGGATATGCATGTGGCATCGACTAACCTCACACACAAACAAGCGGCTATGTTTTATACACATGGAAAACTTTACTGCATGCATGCTCAGTTAACGTATTCATCACACAGGGATGCGTTTCCCGTACAATGAGGTAAGTCACTGATTAACTACCATAGTATGCTGCATGGTTGAAGAAATCAACCAGCCACGACTGTTTCCCGAAATCGTTGGTTAATGATGTCACGCAGGTGGTGAAGTAATAACTGCTTTTAATGAATTAGTTTGAAATTGAATTCAATAATTTATTGCTAAAAATTACGGACATGTCACTTAAGAACTAACTCTTATTTTTCTCAGTTATTTCGCTTTATTTCAAGATTCAGTTACTGGCTCGTTCTTACTAGATGACCCCCGCACATGCACACTCTTCAAAAACGGTGCTTTTAATCTCTTGAGAAACTTAAAAGACATAAATGACGGAGCCTCTTTATATTAGGTGGCCTTAACTACTATGTACTTACATTGTAATTAATCATTTGATACAATGCACTTATTGTGTACATACATGTTTTTACATTGTACTTACATTTAAAAAATATCTGCATGTAATTATGTCTGTAATTAATTTCTGAAATCACATTTGTAATTACACAGTACAGCCCTGGGAAGTCAAATCTACTATGCTTAAAATGCAAAATAACCATTTATTTCCAAAATGATAACTGGATGGCACTCACATGTGATCTTGTGATGATGTAGCAGGGTTATTATCGTTAAAATAACTCTAAAACAATGATGTAGTATACAATGTTTGAAATGTTATCATAACATACAGTAAGTCGTATGCACTATATAATGTGCCGTTAGTAATATGCTAATTTAAAAAATAGCTGTACATCCAAAAGCCTCTATTATTTCTATATTTAAGTGTTTTCTATTCAGATGTTCTGTTAGTATAGCACCACTAACACTGGGATCTCTATGTCTATGCACTTGTCAGTGTGGGGCTGTAAAATAAAAACATATTCAATGGAATTTATTTGACAGGGGCCATAAAAAACTCTTTGAGCGAGCCGGATGCTGTCTCGTAAAGCGCTTGGGATTGAGCGGCCAATCAGGAATCACAGGGCCAATTTATGGCGGCCATCGGTGTGCAATGAGTTACGGCTTCAGCTCTGGATTTCAAAACACTAGTAGAGGATGTCTTCAGATTGTGCTCAGGCAATTTAATTCGACACTAAAATAAATTATGTAAACAAACAATTACAAAGAAACAGCACTGGATAACTGAAGTTTATTAATAACATTGGATTACTTAAAATGGAATTGTCTTGTAAAATACATTATATTCCCAATTGGTATTGGGACACTCCTTCAAATCATTGCATTTATGTGCTACAATCTCTTCATGGCCACAGGTGTATAAATCAAGCTCTCGGCCTGCAGACGCTTCTACACACATTAGTGAAAGAATGGGTCGCTCTCAGGAGCTCAGTGAACTCAAGCGTGGGGCCGTGATAGGCTGACACCTGTGCAATAAGTCCATTCCTGACATTTCCTCACTACTAAATATTCCACGCTCAACTGTTAGTGGGATTATAACAAAGTGGAAGCCATTGGGAACAACAGCAACTCAGTCACGAAGTGATTGGCCACATAAAATCACAGAGCGGGGTCAGCGCATGCTGAGGGTCATAGTG
The DNA here is from genome assembly GCF_024679245.1 of Pseudorasbora parva. Taxonomy (NCBI): domain Eukaryota; kingdom Metazoa; phylum Chordata; class Actinopteri; order Cypriniformes; family Gobionidae; genus Pseudorasbora; species Pseudorasbora parva. The sequence goes on from NC_090187.1 coordinate 43,496,097, forward strand.
CGCAGACGTCACCAACTTTCTGCAGAGTCAACAGCTCCAGACCTCCAGACTTCTGTGGCCTTCAGATGAGCTCAAGAAAAGCGTAGAGAGCTTCATGGAATGGGTTTCCATGGCCGAGCAGCTCATCCAAGCCTTACATCAACAAGAGCAATGCAAAGCGGAGCAAAGGAGTGGAGTAAAGCAGCCGCCACTGGACTCTAGAGCAGTGAGACGTGTTCTCTGAGCGACCAATCACGCTTCAGTCTGACAATCCCATGGACGAGTCTGGGTTTTGGGGTTGCCAGGACAACATGACTTGCCTGACTGCATTGTGCCAAGTGTAAAGTTTGGTGGAGGGGGGATTATGGTGTGGGGTTGTTTTTCGGGGGTTGGGCTTGGTCCCTTAGTTCCAGTGAAAGGAACTCTTAATGCTTCAGCAAGACATTTTGGACAATTTCATGATCCCAACTTTATGAGAACAGTTTGAGGACGGCCCCTTCCTGTCCCAGCATGACTGCGCTCCAGTGCACAAAGCGTCGGTCCATAAAGACATGTATGAGGAGTTTGGTGTGGAGGAACTTGACTGGCCTGCTCAGAGTCCTGAGCTCAACCCGATAGAACAGCTTTGGGATGAATTAGAGCGGAGACTGAGAGCCAGGCCTTCTCGTCCAACATCAGTGCCTGACCTCACAAATGAGCTTCTAGAAGAATGGGCAAAAATCCCCATAAACACACTCCTAAACCTTGAGGAAAGCCTTCCCAGAAGAGCTGAAGCTGTTAGAGCTGCAAAGGGTGGGCCGACTCCATATTAAACCCTACGGATTAACAATGGGATGGCATTAAAGTTCATGTGCGTGTAAAGGCAGGCATCCCAAAACTTTTGGCAATATGTGTGTGTTCCATTTTGAGTTTCAATTCTTTGAGAAATATATTTTTGTACAGTGTATGAATGATGGAAAACCTGATTATTTTCACCTTTTTCTCGTTTATTGCTAGTTGGAAGAGAAGACTCTGTATTTATGTTATATTTTCCTTTTAAATAGGAAAGTATATATATATATAATGTGGAAAGATGTCATTAAAACAGCTTGTTTCCAGCGTGTACAATGTCACGTAGCAACATTTACCACAGGTAAGTCATTCACAGGTAAGTGTCAACAGCAGTTAGTTCACTAGAGAAATAAACTCTTTCACTAAATATATGCTCTATATTAGCCTATATATTCATTATATCCTGTAAGTGATGTCTTGATTATTTTATGTATGTTTAAATTAATCTGTCATGAAAATGCCACAACGAATTGGAGTAAAATCATAATTTTATAATTAAATTTAGAAGTTAGGCAATGCTAAAACTGCCTTATGTGAAGATTACATGTTTTCATTCAATGTTATTTGTGTGATTATTATATCTAAAAGTGAATAGCTATCTAATTTAGGCTAATTTGGGCTCTGTTCTCTCATGAAGTAAAGGCTCTCTATGTAGTTTACACTTTAAAGCATTAGCAGGAATAATTTTATTTTTAAATTTTATTAATTTAAGGACAGACACAATTTGTTCAGTAAACCACTGTTAAGTAAAAAATATATATATTTTATACTTCAGTCTTCTCTGAAGTCACGGTTTTGAAAGATGTACCGAACCATCAGTTTTGTATATATATATATATATATATATATATATATATATATATATATATATATATATATATATATATATATATATATTATATATATATATATATATATATATACACACACACACACACACACACACACACACACACACACACACACACACACACACACACACACACACACACACACACACACACACACACACACACACACACACACACACACACACACACACACAAACAAAACTGATGGTTCGGTACATCTTTTTGGTTTTCGGTTTTGAAGTTTTGTTTGGTTCAGGTTCGGTACAGCAGGGATAGAGAAAACTAAATTATTGTTTTTTTTTCTTCTAAACAGTGGTTTACTGAACAAATTGTGTCCGTCCTTTTTAATTGTTTATTGTAAACATTGGTGTAAAAAGATGACTTTCTTTTATGTTATTTTTCCCACACCCTAGACAGGGATCTTAACAATCTTGGGGAGTCGTCCGGGTTTCCGGAAAAAATTATCAGCATATAGTTGTGCATTTAACTTTGCTTCCCTTAAAATATAATTGGGACAAAATTATTTAGAGAGCATCAGGTCAGATCATTTGATCTTGCACTGCGAGGAAAGTCCAATACTGTGTTAATATGAAGGAATTTCCTGTTTATTTTTTTATTTTTTATAATATTTTGGGGGTTTGTTTTACCTATATTTTAAATTATGCATTATATTGAGTTTTATTGTTGAAGAAAATGTCCGTTAATTTAATGAATAATGAAAAATTACAAGTACCCTCCATGTATTTTTGTGTGGTGGAATTTGATGAGAGATGAGATCTCTGGCTTTTGATTGCAGACTGTTTGATTATTTGTGATATTGCACAAGCTAGTGCTGTCGGGATCTCATATTCCCTTGACCTTTCATTACTGATGGATGTCAAGCAGATCACAGGAAAATATTGATATTTGCAGATCCTTTCCGATTAATTTATTCCAGGATTCTGATCCTTGTCTCATACGTGTGCGTGCATGCAAGAGCCTTTGTGTGTGAAGTCAATTAATTCTTTTTCAATGTATATCCTGAAATATGTTAGTAGTAAAAGGGGTGGTAAATGTTCATTCATGTTAACGAGAGAAAATAGTGCGCTCGTCATTCACTGAATAAGAACTAATAAATAGAAATGGCTGCTGTCTTGTTTCTCTTGCTCGTTTTATTCGGTTTCAGGCAGATGTTTAAAAGCCAGCACAGTGTTTTATTAGTTTGAGATGGGCTTGTAATGCAGCATAATTTCCCAGATGACCTTCAGCTACAGTTCCTCATTCCTCACCTGGTTTTGCTTTAGGACTCAGATTGGACATCGAGTGGCACAAGTGTATCAGCATCAGGAAATGTAACCACATCGTTGTAAGTTTTATCTTGCATTTTCTTTGACCTTGTATAGTTTTGTTCATTGCTGACACATGCCTAATTTAGTTAGCTTCACTGAAAACCCTAATAAGTTGATTGAACTCAAATGATTTGAGTAAACTCGTTCCCTCAATTCAATTGAGTAATGGAGTCTCCCAAAACTTGAATATTTAAGTTCACTTAACTTGATGCTCTCGTTCACTGTACTTAAATTGTTAAGTTCACCAAACTGGGTACACCAGAAGTTCAGTGCACCATGCTGGGTACAACCAATCAAAACTTCAGCATGCATTGCAGCATGAATAAATTATACATCTGAATTATGACACATTTTCTTTGATTCTTACTATTTGCTTTTACTTTTGCTCTTTTGTTCTGATGTTTTTGTAGCTTGTTTTATGTTCAGAGTTGATCTGTTTATCGGATAAAAAAATAAAAATAAAAATTAATTGTCACCATTGTAGAGATTCATACACGGATTCTTGATGTCTGTGCATGTCTAACTAATGCCGTAGATTTAAACATTTTGTGCACAAAAATTAAAATAATAAATTGTTCAATTACCGCAAGAGTAAAGAATCTCATGGAAATGTGTATTGATATTTCATTAGACTCTGTATGAGATCAGGGATTCTGCCAATACATGATGTTATCATCGTCAATGATTAAACAACATCACTTGACGATATTTTCTTTTGACTTTGTGTTCCTTCCCAAATGTGTCTCACAAACACAAATCAGCCAGAGAAACATTATATTATAATATTATACAGTCAAGGGTCAAGAGCCCAACTAAAGCAAACACTGATCTCCATCATGGTGACTTCCAACGAAACTATTATTTTCATTAAAACAGAAATAAAGTCAATCTGGTTAGTTATAAGTTAGTTCACATATTCTTATTATGTTCAGTAACTTACAAATTTTTAACCTCCGATTTTAAGATTGCACAATTAAAAAGTCTCCATCTTAATTTGAATCAGCAACAGAAAAGGACCGCCTTTTGTAAATGTCCTCCAATCAGTGAATTAGTTCTTGTTGCTAGGCAGAACTCCTTGCATGGCCAATCACATCAAAGCAAGACCAGAGCGAGCAATATTAAGTTGATTTTGAGTTCATTCAACTTGAAATCTTAAGTTTATGTATTTTGTAGGTTAATAAGTTATATTAACTTATATTTTTGAGTTTTTGGACTAAACTAGTAATATTTAGTCAAGATTACTTGATTTGTTTAATTAAAGACAACATTAGGGTTTACAGTGTTTTATTAATTACATTTATCACGTTATTGAGGACCTGCTGCCCATTATAACCAGCTGAGCTTCTGCAGAGGAAGAAAATCAAGCCAGACACATTTCCAGTGGGCGAGTTTCAAAGTTCGTCAGAGGAGTATCTGTCCATTCTTTGCTCAAGTTTGTGTGAATGTGTGTAGGAGGTCAGCAGATTTTCAAGGGCTGCTGCTCCTTTGGCAGACGAGAGAGAAATCAGTAATTCAGCGCTGCGGATTCTTTCACAGAACAGTGGTGTTTTAGTATCATTGAGATACTGAGCTACTCATACACACTACAGCTAAATTCAGATTTCAATTCACCTTTTAGAAGAATTCTTTTTTAACTTTGTAACTGTACTTAAAGGGATAGTTCACTTTAAAATGAAAATTCTCTCATCCTTTACTCACCCTCAAGTTGTTTCAAACCTGTATGAATTTCTTTCTTCAGCTGAACACAAGGGAAGATATTTTGAAGAATGTCAGTAACCGAACAGTTAACTGGAGCCATTGACTTCCATAGTATTTTTTTTCCTACTATGGAAGTCAATGGCTCCAGTTAACTGTTTGGTTACTGACATTCTTCAAAATATCTTCCCTTGTGTTCAGCTGAAGAAAGAAATTCATACAGGTTTGAAACAACCTGAGGGTGAGTAAAGGATGACAGTATTTTCATTTTAAAGTGAACTATCCCTTTAAGTAAATTTTTCATGTATCTGTACCAAAAAATATGGACGTAGTGTCCGTGACGTCACCCATAGGATTCCGATAAGCCGTTCTGAAGCTTAAAGTAGAGGCGAGCTGGGCGTCGCCATCTTGGGAGCGAGTCATCGCGAGTCACTCCCGGATAACAGAAAATGGGCAAAAAGGCGGGATGTGGGCCGGAGCTGAGGTGACGCAATGACTATAGACGGCGGATAAATGGCTTAATGAGTTATAAAAAAAAATTCACCCTCCTCACAGTTGTCATGAAGGTCAAAATTAGCCGTAAAGGCCAAAACCACAGTTTGTACCAGGCTGTAAACATGTTTTATTATGCTGTAAAGTTGAGAATTTTAACATGGCGCTCAATGAGATTCTGCTCGTTTCTGGAGCTACTCTAGTGGCCAGTTGAGGAATTGCAGTTTACATTACATCCGTATTGGCTTCAAGAGAGATCGCGGGAGGTTACCGCTTGATCTGTAATTTATCAGAGTATTTTTATTTTTGGGAAACCTTTACTTTACTACATTCCAAAACATAATATCGTACTTTTTACTACAACACATTTCATAAAAACACATCATGCGTCGTCTGAGACGCGATGCTTTCCACTGAGCCTGTTGAATTGGTTCACAAATCACTCGATTTATTCACGAATTGGACTGATCCGAGTGCAGCCTATCGTATCGGACAGTTAACAACATCAAATGATTCAGAAAATGATTGCCATTGAAATAAAAAAGGTGTCCCAATCAACCTGAATTCACCATAATACTCTTTGAAATCATAATTGCATTACATGATGTTGTTTAAAACCCAAATATTTCCCATCATTACCAATTATTCAGTTATTTGTATTTACTGAATACTAAATTATGTTCAGTGTCACAATATTACCCTTTTTTAGCATGAGACTTTTTTCAAAAACAATTATCAAAAGATTTCAAAAATGGATTATTTATTTATTTATTTATTTATTTATTTATTTATTACAAATTGAGTGTTCATCTGAGTGGTCCAAGACCCTAGGACTATTGTAATACTTGAACCACAAATTTAACCACAGCAAAAAAGGTACGAACCTTGATAATTCGTGTTGCCAGATCTTGCTGGGAATACAACGAACAAGTGCACTGTAAAAAAATATTGTTGTTTTTTGTTGGTTTAACTTAAAAAAGTAAGTAACCTGGTTGCCTTAAAATTTTGAGTTTATTGACACAATTTGGCATGTTTCACTGCATCATCAGAAATAAAACACACACTATTACCCAATATGCTCACAAAATGGACTGCATTTATATAGCGCTTTTATCCAAAGCGCTTTACATTTTTGCCTCACATTCACCCATTCATACACCGACGGCGATGTCAGCCGTGTAAGGCTCATCCAGCTCGTCGGGAGCAGCTGGGGTTAGGTGTCTTGCTCATGGACACCTCGACACTTGGTCAGGTGGAACCGGGGATTGAACCACCAACCTTCTGGTTTGAAGACAACCTACATGAACCACTGAGCCACTGCCGCCCCAGACAAAAAAAAGACAAAATCTTTTAATAATATTTTAATAAAGGTTGTCGAATCTCAAAAAAAATGTCATTGTATTGACTCAAAATTTTAATTTCAATGAACTCAAAATTTTAAGGCAACCAGGTAACTTTTTTTCTAAATAATTTTTACAGTGTGGTTTTCGTGAAATTTCGTGAAAAAAAGGCAAATTTTGAAGTTTTGCAGTAAAATTAACTTGGATGTTTAAGGTATTTCAATTTAATTATGTTAAACTGACTTTAAAAAATGAGTTGCATCTTGTATAAATAATAAAAAAAAGTTTAACATTCCTTAACTTATTTTGATGAGTTAAAACAATGTAAAAATAATATGTTGTCATAACGTATTGAACATATCATATTTTACAGTGTACACACGGAACAATACAATTGTCTGAAACGTTGCAGTGGCCTAAAAGTATGTGAAATGTTGATTATGAACAAATATGAACAATAATAATGTTATATGTGATTTTTGGCAGTGCATTCTTGGATTGCCTTTTTAATTTATCATGCATGTGATGCAATCACAGAATCTGGCACAACAAGTTCACTAGGGGAACAGAGGCTCTGTGTTCAGTTTTGGCTTATGATGGTTCTCAGTCATTCAGCAGATTATAACACACCACAACACTGATCACACACCTGCAAATACACCACTGAATGCCAACCCACCTGGACTGTGTGTGTGATGATGTTAACATCCAACCTCTGCGGCAAAAACACTCTCGGCTCAAATCAGCACCCAACGCTCCCCATTGACTTTGCATTGCGTGAGGCGCCTCCTTGTCATTTCGGACTTATTACAAAAAACAGAACAATGTCTAAAAGCTGATATGTGACAAGGTGTGCAGCAAACAAACTAAAAAAACACATAACTAAGTTTTTATAAGCTGTCGACCCCAAAAAACGAGCGTTTAAGGCGACAAAAGTGGACACAGGCAATAAGACGTGAAGCTTCAGCAGGAAGAATGGGTCAATTTTGGGATCCTGACACTCAGTATGTCTACGTGTGCAGTAAACGTTGTCAAATCTCCAAATGTCAGTCTTATATATTATATTTCCTGTCACTGATTACTTTCTCCTCCAGTGTGTGTAGTTCTCAGTGTAATCTCACATGGCGCACTCTGTCTCTATTGCCTGTATGCACTTTTTTGTCTTTAAACGCTCGTTTTTTGGGTCATCAGCTTATAAACACTTCTGTTTTTTTTGGTTCTGGGTTCTTTTAGCTTGTTTTCTGTACACCTTGTCACATATCAGCTTTTTTAGACATTGTTAGATTTTTTGTTATAAGTCAGAAATGTCAAGGAGGCCGCTTCACGCAATAGAAAGTCAATGGAGACGGTTGGATTGTTTTCCAAACAAAACACAAGAAAAAAATATTTTTAAAACACCTACACACACACACACACACACACACACACACAAAAACTAGCTGATATTAACATTCAGAGATGTTTGTAGAAATAAACATTTGCAAACATTTGGGGCCCTATCTTGCACCCGGCGCAATTGACTTTGTACACCGCCGCCGCATGTGTCATTCCTATTTTGCACCCACGCAGAGCGCGCTTTTCCCTCCACAGAAGCACGTCGCTAAACTAGTGAATGAACTTGCGCTCCCTGGGTGGTTCAGCGCAAAAAAGGAGGCGTGTTCCGGCGCAAACAATCCCTGGAGCTATTTTGCTGTTCCATTAAACAATCGCGCCACTGACCAGAAAAAACCCAGTCTACAGTCAGCGGCGCGTTGCGCGTTGTTCATTATGCTATTTTAAGGGCGCATGCTTGACCATAATGTATAGCGTGCACAACGCGCAGACACTTTGCTCATGTAATCTACACAGATGCAACAGTTATTTTTGCAAATCATAAATTGTTACACTAAAGAAATATTAACACATGAGATGACGGAAATCATTGTGGTGTGCCACGGAGATGTGAAAAAATAGGCATAAATCTAGCCCAATAGTGGCAAGACATATCTGTAAATAAGGACATCTGACAAATTGGTTTGTCCGCCAAAAACCAGGAAAAAAATTCGACTGAAAAACTGAAAAAACTGTTTAACCGATGCTATTTTGGGTGTGTTTCTCCCATCCCCATACAACACAACTCCTCTGTCCTTCACTGCTCTTACATCCGTCTCCTCGGCTGTGAACCGCTGCTGGCGTGCGCCTGGTAAATACGCCATAATAATAGCGACCCATAATGGAGCTTGCGCAGCTGCTTTTAAAGGGAATGTTGGATGCCGCTCTGATTGGTTTAGTCACGTTACGCCCAAACCACACCTATGAATAATGAAGCTACTTCAGACCAACCCATTTTAGATTTGCGCCGGGCGCAAGAGCCATTTATCCCGCCGGGAAAATAGCAACAGCGCCGAGACCCGCCCACAAAGTTACTTCACTTCGTGCTTTGACACTTGCGTTTCAGATCCTTAAAATAGGGCCCTTGTTCTTAACACATACTTCTGTTATCTCTATTGGCCCTATCATAAAAAATAGCAAATTCGCCCGGTGTGAGCATAACTGGCTTTTAAAGGGAAAGGGAGATGAGACTCTGATTGGTTTATTGCACGTTATGCCCAAAACACACCCTTGACTCATTAAGAGACGAGGGACGACCCTTTTAGACCATGCGCCGGGTGCGTCAATCCTTTTTCCCGTCGTTAAACTAGCAAAAGTGGATTCGGACGCACCCTAAATGCACCTGCGCCGTGAGATTTATTAAAAATACAGAGGATGATATGACCACACTAGAAAGAAATGCGTTTAATGAATCCCATCCGTCATGCAGCCTGGTGATCGACGAACTTTGTGCCATTATTAAGACTGAGAAAGATCCAAACGAGCAGCTGCAGCGTTTGATTGACAGTTTAATCAATTGGGGTAAGCAGCCTGATGGCAGATGAAAGGGGCTTCGCTTCCTTCGCCCAATTAAAGGCTCATTTTGAGAAGGAGACGGTCCGTTAGGAAGCGTTCGGATCCAGTTGCAGGTGCGTCTGGCTGGACGGATCTCGTCCCAAAAGCTCCACTGTCTTTCATTCGCTCACACACACACACACACACACACACACACAAACACACACACACACACACACACACACACACACACACACACACACACACACACACACACACACACACACACACACTGAGTAACAAAGACCCTCTGTGTCCGACAGATCGCTCTGTTCATTCCTCTGCTCTCCTGCAGGTGTGGGTTTCAGAAGGAGCTGAGAGGACTCAAGCAAGAAAAGCAACAATAACCCGATTCAGAAAATCCACACAGCAGCTTCATGATTTTTTTTTTGTACGGACAAACACTTGGATTTTCCATAATGTAAAGAACTAGTATTCCCTGATTGATTGTGATCGTTTGTGCCTGGGTGAAATGATATTTTCTGCTTTCATCTGTCTCTGGAGGGTTTCTGGTTTTCTGTCCCAGCCCATCTAACCTGCATTCAGCACAGAATGTCTCTCAGAAAGTCCCTCGGCTCCGGAAAAAGACTTTTTGTGTCGCATGCATTCGGACCGTATCGTATTTCCTGGACGTGAATATCACCACTGTGACTGCTGTACTATCTGATGATGGCAGAAAACCACTCTGGAAAAAGGAAACCATACTTCTGCACAAGTTAAGATTTGTTTTCTAGTAGTTTAGTTTCAGTCCTGGGCTAACACACCTGACATCTAAACCGCCACACGTGAGGAAGGAGCGGGTTGGTTTTGGTTCACAGGTTTTCACTTCCTTTCAGAGTCAAAGGCATTTTATACAAAGGTACAAACAAAGCAGGATAAAACCATTCAAATTATTAACTAATCAATTCATAAATCTCTCTCTCTCTCTCTCTCTCTCTCTCTCTCTCTCTCTCTCTCTCTCTCTCTCTCTCTCTCTCTCTCTCTCTCTCTCACAAACACACACACACACACATACACACACTTACTTGCGTGCGCGCTGGCACACACACATGCACGCACTCACGCACTCACTCACGCACACTCACGCACGCACGCTCTCTCGCTCGCACACACACACTCACCCACACACACTCACCCACCCACGCGCGCACTCACAATCGCACACACTCTCACTCACTCACTCACGCACGCGCATGTGCACACTCACTCACGCACGCACGCGCATGCAAACTCACACTCACTCACTCGCGCACGCGCACACTCACTCACGCACGCGCATGCAAACTCACACTCACTCACTCGCGCACGCGCACACTCACTCACGCACGCGCATGCAAACTCACACTCACTCACTCACTCACGCACTCACTCACTCACGCACTCACACACACACACACACACACACACACACACACACACACACACACACACATACACACACTTACTTGCGTGCACGCTGGCACGCACACACGCTCGCTCGCTTGCACACACACTCACCCATGCACGCACGCACGCACACACCCACACACACTCACCCACCCACGCGCGCACTCACAATCGCACACACACTCACACACTCACGCACGCGCATGCAAACTCACACTCACTCACTCACTCACTCACGCACTCACACACACACACACACACACAAACACACACACTCTCTCACACAAACATACACACCCTCACGCACACACACTCACTTGCAGACATGCACGCGCACACACACACACACACACACACACACACCCTCACGCACCGCACACTCACTGCACGCGCACGCACGCACAGACAATTTTTTAAAATATATTTTATATTTCATTTTTACTAATTTAATTATTTGCTTTGAAATATAATTTATGTATATTTCCTACTTGTTAAGCTGTTATACAGGTAAGAAGAGCTAGCCTGGCTCTGCCCTCCTACGTACTTCCGCTCAATTTTCATTTTCCTTCAGTACTCCGTCTGGGACTGCTGTGTAGTCTTAGGTTTTCTCCGAACAAATTTTTACCAGTCCAATCAGCGAACAGAGGGAGTGGCTGAGAACGATGGCGTTGATGTTGAGCGCTAGTTTGAGATGTAGTTCAGTAATGGCGGCGGAGAAAGATGCAAACTAAACCATTCATTGCATTGAGGCACCGCTGCCGAATATCCAGGAGTTAAAGCCAGAGCAATAACAGTCTTTGCTGGGGTTTGTTGGTGGCCATGATGTTGTGGCCCTCCAGCAGGGTAAATTCGGGAAAAGTTTGATGTTCCAGATCGCTTTGTTAGTGATGAAGGAGTTGCTGAAGCTATTCGGACGGTAACTGTTTCTCGTGGGGTCGGAAGGTTTTGCCATCATTTAAGTGACAGGGACTGGTCAGTTATTTTATTGCTGTCCGTCTCTCACCACCCGCGTAAAAATCCCCGGCCGAGTTACCGACTGCTTTTGACAAACGCAAGGTCGTGTTGATGTAACAGCTGTCCGAATCCATTGTTGAGTTTTCAACAATATATCACTTCAGAATTCACTGTTTGTAATCATTTTTGACCACTGCAGAGCGCCGTACGGTTGCTTTGCTGTTATTAGGATGCATTTATAGATTTGTATTTCCTTAAAATGCTGGCAAGTATTTAGAAGAGCAATATATTTCATCACCGCTCAAACAAATTAAAATAAAAGCACTTAAACATTTGAACTGGTCCGTTATTTATAGCAGGATTTATTATCATACCAAGCATATGACATTTTATTTACAGCATACAGTGATGTTACGGACCACGTGAGCGCCGCGTTCACAAAACTCTCCTGTCCCCCGTGGCGTGAATAAATCACAATCCGAATGCACGAGTTTTAGGTTTTATCCTATAGTTTTATTACTGAGGTGGCATGCACATGTGCACTTTTATTTTGTCGGATTTCCATGAGTGAAGGGCGCATGACATATGTCACGAACAAACGTTAGCAATTGGTTACGGCAGATCCAGAGTGGCTCAGCGCAGATCCAATAGTTTTAAACCTCAACAGGGTGCCCGCCTTCGCGGAAATAAACCCTTGTCAATGGAGAGTGGCCAGACTCTATGTGTACAAATGAAATGTACGAGAGTCTGGTAAAACCAGGCTAAAGAAGAGCACAGGTACAAATGAAATGTGTTATTATTATGGGTTTATGTGAGGATTTATGCCACCCAGCTTCAGTGAGATCGGCTGCCCTTGATGAATTGAATGTGGGGAGTTTCTGCAGTCAAAGGCTGTTCTTTTTCTACTCTTTCTGTCAAGCTTTATTTATGTCACGTACACACAAAGGAAGTGGTGCGAGGACTCAAGTGCAAGAAGAATAATATATTTATTTATAACAAATAAAACATAAATGCAAAACAAAACCCACGAGGGGGAAAACGTAACTAGAAAACACATAAACTGAAACTGAACACATACCACAAGGAAGTCACAGGGGAACGGAAGACGTAGACAGTACAAGGATACGACTCAGACTGACAAACACAAGGAGCTTATAAAGGGAAGAAATCAAGAGGGAACAGGTGGGAGAAATCAACACTAATTAGATAACAAGGGGGGAGGAATCAGACAATTACATGAGCTCATGCTCAGAATGACAAAACCCACATGTGCACACAAGACAGGACAGGCATGTGACACTACCCCCTCCTTAAGGAGCGGCTACCAGACGCTCCACTAGGGATGGGCGGGACAGACCAGGGCGGGACGGAAGGGACAGACCAGGGCGGGGCGGGAGGGACAGACCAGGGCGGGGCGGGAGGGACAGACCAGGGTGGGACGGGGGGAACAGGGGAAACAGACAAGGAAGGAACAGACAAGGGAGGGGTCAACAAGGGAAACATGAGGAAAACAAAAAGTTCAGGAGACCATGGTGGCCCACAAAGTTCAGGCGCCCAGGGGGGCACGGTCAGAGAAGGACGCCGAGTCGGCGCGGTCAGGGCAGGACGCCTCAGCGGCGCACGGAGAGCAGGACGCCTCAGCGGCGCACGGAGAGCAGGACGCCTCAGCGGCGCACGGAGAGCAGGACGCCTCAGCGGCGCAAGGAGAGCAGGACGCCTCAGCGGCGCACGGAGAGCAGGACGCCTCAGCGGCGCACGGAGAGCAGGACGCCTCAGCGGCGCACGGAGAGCAGGACGCCTCAGCGGCGCACGGAGAGCAGGACGCCTCAGCGGCGCACGGAGAGCAGGATGCCTCAGCGGCGCGGGCAGAGTAGGGCGCCTCAGCGGCGCAGGACGCCTCAGTGGCGCAGGCAGAGCAGAACGTCTCAGTGGTGCGGGCTGAGCAGGATGCCTCAACGGCGCAGGCAGAGCAGGGCGCCTGGAAGGCGCGGTGAGAGCTGGACGCCTGGGAGGCGCGGTGAGAGCTGGACGCCTGGGAGGCGCGGTGAGAGCTGGACGCCTGGGAGGCGCGGTGAGAGCTGGACGCCTGGGAGGCGCGGTGAGAGCTGGACGCCTGGGAGGCGCGGTGAGAGCTGGACGCCTGGGAGGCGCGGTGAGAGCTGTGCGTTTGGGAGGCGCGGTGAGAGCTGGACGCCTGGGAGGCGCGGTGAGAGCTGGACGCCTGGGAGGCGCGGTGAGAGCAGGACGCCTGGGAGGCATCTCCGGCCCAGCGGCGTCCACCGGAATACGATCCACTGGCACAGAGTCCACCGGAACTCTATCCACCGGCATAGGGACCACCGGTACAGAGACCTCTGGAACACGATCCATCGGAATAGAGACCACCGGAACATGATCCACCGGTACAGGGACCACCGGAACACAGTCCACCGGCATAGGGACCTCTGGAACACGATCCATCGGAATAGAGACCACCGGAACACGATCCACCGGTACAGGGATCACCGGAACACGATCCACCGGTATAGGGACCTCTGGAACACGATCCACCGGAATAGGGACCACCGGAACACAGTCCACCGGCTCTCCGACCCCCAAAGCTGAATCCTCTCCAATGGAGTTATCTGACAAGGTAGGCCTGCTCCTCCTCCTCCTTCTCCGTTTCCGGGTCATCGGAGGGCTGGGGCCTCCACTGACAGTAGATGGAAGGGAACCGTCAGTGGGCTGGGATTCTGCTAGCCGAGGATGTTCAGGCTCTCCAAGATGGTAAATATGATGGACAAAGTCCCAGAATCCCAGATGCCCCAGCTTTTCCATCTCCCCCGGGCTGAGAGGCATGTCCAAACAGATGTTCAATACTTCCTTAATCTCTGCCTCAGTGTAAGTCATGTGATCAACCTTAATGAGGAGACTGCAGGCGAAGTCCCTCACGTCAGCCCCCTGCTGGCGGATGTAATTAAAGCTCACATATCTTGCAATTTGCAGGTAGTTGGAGGGAGATGGAAAAAGGAAGCTACCCATCTTCTGCTGAGTCCTCAAGGGTCGTATCCTTATGTCACGTACACACAAAGGAAGTGGTGCGAGGACTCAAGTGCAAGAAGAATAATATATTTATTTATAACAAATAAAACATAAATGCAAAACAAAACCCACGAGGGGGAAAACGTAACTAGAAAACACATAAACTGAAACTGAACACATACCACAAGGAAGTCACAGGGGAACGGAAGACGTAGACAGTACAAGGATACGACTCAGACTGACAAACACAAGGAGCTTATAAAGGGAAGAAATCAAGAGGGAACAGGTGGGAGAAATCAACACTAATTAGATAACAAGGGGGGAGGAATCAGACAATTACATGAGCTCATGCTCAGAATGACAAAACCCACATGTGCACACAAGACAGGACAGGCATGTGACAATTTACAGCTCTAACTTTATTTCTCGCAGAGCTGCTATAGATGAGAGTACAAGAAGTTTCAGTTACGGCAGAGAAAACTGAACAACAGAAACTCAAAGACTCCCAGTCATGGCGCACGTCTGAGACAAGCGTTCTTTAGTTTATTTTAGAGCGGAGACGGTGGTTATTTTAAATGATGGTTGATGCAAGTGTGAAATCTTACCAAGATACCCTTTTTAAAAAGAAACACACACAAACAGTCGCAAACTCTGAACCATCGACCTGACTCAGTGCTAGATAGAAAGGCATCTGCTGGTAATTCATTCACTTTGGTAATAGAATTAACCAGAGGCAGTAATTCATTTCTGATTTGGCTGCACACTTGGGTTTATTGACTGACATTTTGTAATAGAAATCTCTTTAAGACAAGCCTTTAGCATCCGCTGATGTGTTTTTGCAGTGAGCGACTCTTGTTTTCTGCTCTAAATCTGAGCATAAATCACAACTGTGTGTTGAATTTGCATTCCTCAAACTGTGACTTTATTTCAGCCGGCCCTATTAATGCGAACATCTCCACGGGATCATTTTTTGCAGCTAAAACGAATGTGCTTTTACTTCCTTTGGTTAATTTTCCTAATGACTGGGTCAGCACAGAACTGGCTCTGCGTGTTTCCCTTTATTTAATAGCCGAGAGATTTGTTCAGTTCTGGCATGAGTAAAAAATAACCACCTAAAGCAGAACAATATCTGCAGCGGCTGTGAACGGCGACTCCTTTACAGTGCACATTTCATTTGAGAGAAACAATTACACAATAAAATCAATGAGATCATTTGCTCTTTACCTGGCCTGCATCCCAATGCAGCATCCATTACATGACAGTGAATTGAAATCGATTCAGTAACTTTTTTGCCAAAAATTTAAATCAGTGTGACTGAAATAAATACGTGCAGGTGAAGTTTCCTAGATTCCTGTTGCTTCTTTTAAGGGAATCAAGTATCAATTAATTATGGATATAAACAAACAAGTAAACAATTAATGGCAAATGTGTTCACATTTTATTTGAATAAAGAGCAACCAACAGTTTAGTTTGAATTAACAGGAAGTTAACCTTTTCTGCTCTCGTTTTCAATAAAAGTACAGAAAGTGCAATCAACATACTACTACTGCTACTTCTGCTTGTTTTTCAAAATAAATTATTAATATCAAAATTAAAGTGAAACTAACATCTCTTCAGGTTTAATTAACAGTAGGTTTACCTGCTACTTTTGCTGTTGTTTTCAACATGAAAATAATACAAATATAATATTAATATCAAAAATAAAGTGCAACCAACATCTCTTCAGGTTAAATGAGCAGAGGCTGAACCTGCTACAACTACAAACAGCGAGCGACTTCTTAAGAACATCTCCGTCTTTACTAAAGCCAAAGTGTTCGCACACACTGGACCACAGTGGTGGCTTGATCATTTCTCGCTCGTTTGCTTCTCTGTCATCCGCTGTCATGATAAATCCTGCCCGCGCTGTTTTGTTCTCTTTGCGCTGCTGCTGCTGGCGCGTGCGGCTGACGTCACATAGGCAGACTGAGTTTAACGCCTTTATCATTAAAAGTGCTAAGAAAAAACATCCATATAAAGTCTGACGTGCTTAAATCAAATGCGTTATTTCCTATTATCGATCCAATCGATCTTATAAAATCTTTTAAAACGATATTAGATCGATATATGTTGTCCGGAAGGCCAACTTGCCGAGCACAGATCGATGTAGTTAGATCATAGGAATATAAATCAATACATCGATGTAGTAGATGAATCGTTACACCCCTAATATATATATGTATTGTACATATAATAGTTTATGTGTATAATTAGGCCTGCCGCGATTGTTGATAAATCAAATAATCGCACGATAAAAAAAATTGAGCTCAATAATTTTTCCGGCTGCGATAATTGCCAATTGCATGCTTTTTTGTTTTCCTCGTCTATCTCGTTGACTGTGCGCGCCTCGTCCATTTGGGGAGGTGTTTATGAGACGTGATGAGACGTCATTCTCGGCCAGCAGATTCGTCTGGAACTCATGGCTCTTCGGTTGCGGAGCCACACGCAAAGTTACGAAATTTGACGTGCACATCGCCAAGCGGAATGGGGTCTCGCGTACTCCGCGTCGACGTCATTTTTGCCGCGCACACCCTGCCGCTTGAGCGAACGCGTTGTGTAGAAACGAGGCTTAAAGCTACACTGAAGTTTGATAAACGCAAGTTCATTCTTCAGTTCAATCTTTGTGCTAAAAAGACACATATGTTCCTGTAGAGATAGCAATACACATTCTCCTTTTTTGCCAAATAAATGAAAAGCATGTCATCAATGTCTTCTCTCTCGCTGTATCAAAATCTCACCGAGCTTTCCTCAGAGATGGTCAAGTTCAGTTTGTGCATGATTATGCTATGATATAATTTTTTTAAATACGGTATCCTAAATTGTGGATAGTTAATATATCACATGCTGAAGTACATTTCTGGATTAAAAGAAAAAAAAAACAAGAACCGTACAGAACGGAAAACCGTGACCCTAAAACCGTGACCCGAGCCGAACCGTGGGTTTAGTGAACAGTGCCGCCCCTAATAAGCTCCTAAAACACAATCATCCGTTGCAGTTTTCATCCATTTTATTAATTGTTTTTGGTACTTATTTAAATGCATTTTTTAAACAGACTGAGAGTCCATGCTTTTATTGTTTTTGGTTGTTTTGTACATTTACTGTAGTTATTTAAAATGTTTTCCATTTTTAGAGTTAAATAGTCTTTAGAAATTAAAGCTTATTGACCTTTAAAAAGGTGTACCTGCACTATTATGCCATTATCATTATTTTAGATGAAAAAGGTCTCAGAACGACAATATTATCGTTTATCGCAATAATTTCTTGGCCAATTTATCGTCCAGCAAAATGTGTTATCGTGACAGACCTATGTATAATTATACACAGTCCACACACATATATCATGTAAACATAATATTGTTTTTGTGCATGTATCTTTAAATGCAAATCAGGTGGTGGCCACGCCCCCTATCCAGGAGAGGGCGGAGCCTCAGAAAACCCTGATAAAAATGTCAACATCTGTTTGGTTTTGATTATCATCTCTTTTAGTGACATTGCAGTCATGCAATCATGAGCAATCATCATCATGAACGTTTATTATCTGCATGTGTTTTAAAGCCATATCTGTCTAAACTTCTGATATTTGGTTTTCTGAGCACACACACCCGAAGCATGCACGCAGAAAGCTGATGTCTGACAGCCAACCGTGAGTATTAAACTGTTCTCTTTCATTTTTTATTGCACTTAAAAGGTCCAATAACACACTCGGTTATGTGTCTGTGAATGTAAACAGCAGGGGAAGAAATCACACGTGTATATTAGATCTGTGTATTAAAGTGACAGCAGAGTAATATACAGTATATGCTGTAAATATGAATCAAACAACAGAAGAAAATCACTCACTGCTCTAGACTGAATAAGTAGCTTTAATAAGAATACATTTTATACTTGCTCTGGTGCAGACTATAGCTCACTGGGGCGGAGTCTATGCTAATAGGGGTGGAGTCTGTCAGCAGTCGTGGGCGGGGTCACATTGCATAGAAACGGCTTATTCTGATTTATAAAGATTTAAGAACAGTAGTGGGTGGATTTTACCATTATAGGGTGGTTGTGTACTGCCACACATTTATGTTCAAACACCATGTAAAAGGGAATTATGCATAAAAGTTCCCCTTTAATTTGACAAATGTATAAATCCATTTTCATTTGATATATTCTCCTGATTCAGGCCAGTCTCCAGATGCCGGTTGTTAGAGTCTAATGTAAACTCAATTTCATTGTCTTTGAGAACACACAGCCTCCCATTAAACGCAAATCTGCTTCATGCTAATTAAATGACTACAAATATGTTTCTCATCAAACATGCTCCATTTTATAACGCGTAATTTGATTAAAGCAGGAACACGCTCAGAACATCCAATCTTTGCAAAGCGTATTAGGACTACGAGATTTGTCTAATAATGTTCTTTTGCTTTCATTTGTCATGGCAGCATTTAGATGATCTATTTAAAAACCACACACACACACACACACACACACACACAAACACACACACACACACACACACACACACACACACACACACACACACACACACACACAAATCACTTTGTGCATTATTAAGGTGTTTCACAAATAAAGCCTTGTTAAATCCCACAGGACTGTTATTTGTTCCTTCGAATCGATGGATTCTTCTCTGACTGATTGGTTTTGTATTGAAGCACTTTAATCTGGTTCATGGATGTAATTCACAGCCTTTAGGTTCGGATTTGGTCTCCGCAGCTCCAATCCGGCTCATTCTGCACAGCAAGTAATCAGAAATGTAATTAGAGCAATTAAGCAGACGCGGGTCGGCCGGAGACTGTGATCCAGCCTGATCTCTGTGTGGGGATTATGACTCTGATGGGAGTCTTATTGTGTCTCTTCATGGATACAGTAAACTCAAGTGTTGTGTTTCAGGCACTTTAGGAAAAGGTGAAGCTGAAAAACCTCCCGGCGGACCTTTTTATTGCTCATATGATGCTCTTTCATGGCCTTTAATGTAGTTGTTTTATAAGTATCAGGGAGAATTTCACAAATCTAAATAGCCCAAAACTCCTGAAAAAAATCTAAGAAATAAAATTTTGCATATTGAAAATTTCGCCTGTTTTTATTTGCATTGTGACAATTTTTAATGGGAATTATTCACATTTCACTTTTATTGGCAATGTAAAAACACAAAAGGACACAAAATTATTGCACTGTTTATACTGACTTAAATTAGTATAGATATTCCATTCATTAAAAAAATAAAAAAATAAAAAAAATATTCAGCAAGGGTGCATTATATTGATCAAGTGACAGTAAAGACATTTATAATGTCACAAAAGCGCCATTTCAAATAAATGTTGTTCTTCTGAACTTGCCTTTTATCAAATAATCCTGAAAAATCATTTTTTAACACTAATAATAATGATAAATGTTTGTTGGTCATCAAATCCTCATATGAGAATGATTAGTGAAGGCACTGAAGACTAGAGTAATGATGATAAATTCAGCTTTGATCACTGGAATAAATTACACTTTACTTTATGTTCACATGGAAAACAGTTATTATAAATTGTAATAATATTTTGCTGTTTTGCTGTATTATTCATTTTAAAAAGTGAGCAGAAGAGATTCAAAAAACATGACAAAATCTTACTTCTAGAGACGTGAGATTACTGGGATCATTTTTTTCTTTTTTTTTAGAAAAAAACGATCCTATGTTAATGAGGACATTCAGCAGTTTTATAGGCTCTGGTTCATAAACTATTCTGTGTTTTTTGCTGTTGGTGAAACACCTGGAAACATCAGTCTGGAGGCGTGTAGTTTCTCTGCGCTTTTGAGATGGGCTCCGTTAAGAGAAATGCATGCAGTCGTTCAGTGAGGCTTTGACCCATTTCTCATGTCTAAAGAAAGTCGTCTCCTGTCCATGTCAATTAAGACATCTCTCTTATGTGCTAGACTCACTGACACAGATCAACTGCAAGCGGCATGTTCTCCAAGTAAATGTCAGATGTGGCTGATGTGTATCGTCTCTTTTGCTCGCTTTGGCTTCAGCTGCGTAACAGAAGCAGATATTCATGATGAGACGCTTGTTTGGCAAACACACTACAAAAATCAGCATACTAAATGAACCCGTTGTCCCAGATTACATGCAAACTAAAAACCTGGTAAAGCAAGTAAACGCTGTTTCCTGATAGATATGATATATATGTGTGTGTGTGTATGATATATATATGTGTGTGTGTGTGTGTGTGTGTGTGTGTGTGTGTGTGTGTGTGTGTGTGTGTGTGTGTGTGTGTGTGTGTGTGTGTGTGTGTGTGTGTGTGTGTGTTTAAAAATACTAGAAAGATTAACTATATTTTTGTGTTTTTTTAAGAAAATATGAGTGGTGCTATATATGGATTAAAACAAATATAGGGAATGTAACTCTGAATATATGGAATGGAACTAAAAATATGGATTAAAACAAATATAGGGAATGTAACTCTGAATATATGGAATGGAACTAAAAATATGGATTAAAACAAATATAGGGAATGTAACTCTGAATATATGGAATGGAACTAAATATATGGATTAAAACAAATATAGGGAATGTAACTCTGAATATATGGAATGGAACTAAATATATGGATTAAAACAAATATAGGGAATGGAACTCTGAATATATGGAATGGAACTCTGAATATATGGAATGGAACTGAATATATGGAATGAAACTTGAATTTATGGAATGGAACTCAATATATGGAATGGAACACTGAATATATGGAATGGAACAGAATATATGGAATGAAACTTGAATTTATGGAATGGAACTCAATATATGGAATGGAACACTGAATATATGGAATGGAACTGAATATATGGAATGGAACTGAATATATGGAATGAAACTTGAATTTATGGAATGGAACTCAATATATGGAATGGAACACTGAATATATGGAATGGAACTGAATATATGGAATGGAACTGAATATATGGAATGAAACTTGAATTTATGGAATGGAACTCAATATATGGAATGGAACACTGAATATATGGAATGGAACACTGAATATATGGAATGGAACTGAATATATGGAATGAAACTTGAATTTATGGAATGGAACTCAATATATGGAATGGAACACTGAATTTATGGAATAGAACTCAATATATGGAATGGAACACTGAATATATGGAATGGAACACTGAATATATGGAATGGAACTGAATATATGGAATGGAACTCAATATATGGAATGGAACTCAATATATGGAATGGAACACTGAATATATGGAATGGAACTGAATATATGGAATGGAACACTGAATATATGGAATGGAACTGAATATATGGAATGGAACACTGAATATATGGAATGGAACTGAATATATGGAATGGAACACTGAATATATGGAATGGAACTTGAATATATGGATTAAAACGAATATGTGGAATGAGAGTGGGAATTTATACAATGTTTCATAAAACAAATCATTAACTTATCATCTTATTAAGACGCAGATATTTATATTGATATGCATTTTATGTAAGTATCTACTATACTGCTATACAAAGAACTCGCTGATTAATATTACAAGCATCCAAATTTTATAATTTTGTTGTCCATATAAATATCAGCATCTGCACACATTGGCAGATGTATCAAATACGATAATCAACAAAAAAAAGATATTTTAAAATATTTAGCCTGAAGGTTCAACAAAATATTTAACAAATGTAAATTTTCGGACTGTTATTTCACATGTCAGGCTCTGGTTAAGCGAGGCTGATGTTTCCTGAAGGTCTTTCATTAGTACGAACCTCCGAAAACTTTGGTAGCTTGAGTCACTGCACTTTTTATAGACCTAAAGCTCACAGAAAGCAGCTCTAATGGCTTTATAGTGGAAAAAACCCACAATGCACTTCTCCATGGTGTCCCTCAAGAGTTTAATGACTTGCAGAAGCGGTTTGGGTCTCTTAATGGCAAGACTTACTAGACTTTGTTCTTTTTTAACATAACCTCCGGAAATCTCATTAATTCTCATTTAATTGCTGTCGCTCATCCGTCTGGCCGAGCGAGCGGCGAGATAATATCAATGTATTTGCAGGCAGAGAGGTTCCTCATCCTCCTAACAAGCATATGATCCCAATGTATTCTGGGTAATTAATCATTTACATACCCCGACTGTCACCTGTGAGGTCATCAGCCCGCGTCCTGCCCGAATCCGCCTTATTAAAATGCTAATCAACAAACCACGGCACGCTCTTTCTGCTCGAGGTCTCTTCATTATCACGGCCTTTTACGTCCAGTGGATATTTCTCCACGGGAATCCCTGCGAGACCAGAAATTAAATGGCAGACAACGGGAAAGGGAGATTCGGGATGAAGCTGTGAAAATTAGGGGAAAAGGGGATTTTTTTTCTTCCAGTGGTCTCGCTGAGAACCCGAGGCTCATTAGTGAAGTTGGACACAGTTGTATTCTGTGTGTGTGTGTGTGTGTGTGTGTGTGTGTGTGTGTGTGTGTGTGTGTGTGTGTGTGTGTGTGTGTGTGTGTGTGTGTGTGTGTGTGTGTGTGTAGTTTGACACGAGAAGCACCTGCCTGAGCCTTCAGTTGTCAATCACAGAGAGAGAGGAGAGTGGGGACGGAACGCTTATGACATTTAGATTATAGAAAAAGTAAACTTTAAATAAGTAATACAGTTATACACACACACACACACACACACACACACACACATACACACACACACACACACACACACACACACACACACACACACACACACACACACACACACACACACACACACACACACACACAGGGTATGGAAAGTATTCAGACCCCCTTACATTTTTCACTCTTTGTTATATTGCAGCCATTTGCTAAAATAATTTAAGTAACGCCTTCATTTGAGTCCAGCTGTGTTAGATTAGACTGATTGGATTTAAATTAGGAAAGCCACACACCTGTCTATATGAGACCTTACAGCTCACAGTGCATGTCAGAGCAACTGAGAATCAGAGGTCAAAGGAACTGCCTGAAGAGTTCAGAGACAGAATTGTGGCAAGGCACAGATCTGGCCATGGTTAAAAAAATTCTGCTGGTTTTAAAATTCGTAAGAGCACAGTGGCCTCCATATCCTTAAATGGAAGATGTTTGTGATGACCAGAACCCTTCCTAGAGCTGGCCATCCTGCCAAACTGAGCTATCGGGTGAGAAGAGCCTTGGTGAGAGAGCTGAAGAAGAACCCAAAGATCACTCTGGCTGAGCTCTAGAGATGCAGAGATGGGAGAAAGTTGTAGAAAGACAACCATCACTGCAGCCCTCCACCAGTCAGGGCTTTAAGGCAAAGTGGCCCGATGAAAGCCTCTCCTCAGTGCAAGACACATGAAGTTTGTTTTAAAAAAAAACAGCTGAAGGACTCCAAGATAGTGAGAAATATGATTTTCAGGTCTGATGAGACGAAGATAGAACATTTTGGCCTTAATTCTAAGCAGTATGTACAGAGAAATCCAGGCACTGCTCATCACCTGTCCAATACAGTCCCAACAGTGCAGCATGGTGGTGGCAGCATTATGCTGTGGGGTGTTTTTCAGCTGCAGGGACAGGACGACTGGTAGCAATAGAGGGAAAGCTGAATGCGGCCAAGTTTAGGGATATCCTGAACGAAAACCTTCCACAGAGTGCTCAAGACCTCAGACTGGGCCGAAGGTTCACCTTCCAACAAGACAATGACCTAAAGCACACAGCTAAAATAATGAAGGAGTGGCTTCACAACAGCTCCGTGACTGTTCTTGAATGGTCCAGCCAGAGCCCTGACTTAAACCCAATTTAGCATCTCTGGAGAGACTTGAAAATGGCTGTCCACCAATGTATTATTACTGTTATTATTATTATTATTATTATTATTATTATTATTATTATTATTATTATTATTAGTTCAATAATTTATTGATCAAGGTAAACACAAATCATCTGCTCTGTAACTGAGAGCTGAGAAAATTCACCAACCAAATGTCTTCTGGTTCCTTAGCTTCTCCCACTCATTCTCCAGCTCTCTCTCTCTCTCTCTCTCTCTCTCTCTCTCTCTCTCTCTCTCTCTCTCTCTCTCTCTCTCTCTCTCCCCCTCTCTCTCCCCGTAGGCGGCCTAAGCAGTCTGTACTCTGGGCGGCAGTGAGCACAGTTGATGATTACTGTTTTCTTGCAGAAAATCAGCAGACACGCTGCCAGTAATTGCAGCTGAATTCTCCCGGCAGTCAGGAGGTGAATATCGCCGTGTGAAAGCTCTGTTTAAGAGCACATGAATGCTCTATTACTCAACCTCTTTCACATTCAACGACGATAACGTAAACATATTAATAAGGGCGAGTGTGGGTTTGCGGATGGATCTAAATAATGCCGCATGACGTCAGACGAGTTTGCACTGCTTTTATTATGACAAGATGAAACAAATGCTTCTGAAGTACTATAATAACTCTCAGCAGTGATTGATTATGAAGTGTTCATATATTTACATTTACATTTTACATTTATACATTTGGCAGACACTTAATATATATAATATATGATCAACTATTATGCATAATCTTGAACTGAGAGTCAACAAGCTGTTTTCAATCAACAATTCATTTCATATTTTCAGCTACAAAAATACCATGATTATGACTTTCATGTTTAATGAGGTCTAATTGTTCAACTTTTATACGTGTCATGTGTTTCTAAACAAAACTGAATATTAAAAGAGATTAAAAAAGATACTTGAATTATTCACAATTGAACCAGGATCGTGTATTAACAAAATAATTTGCTAGCATTATTTAACATTTTGTCATCACGTTTAACATGTAAATAGCATTATTTAGCATGTTGCTAGCATATTTAACATGTTAATAGCATTATTTATCATTTTGCTAGCATTTTTAACATGTTGATAGCATTATTTAGCATGTTGCTAGCATGTTTAACATGTTAATAGCATTATTTAGCATGTTGCTAGCATTTTTTACATGTTAATAGCATTATTTAACATGTTGCTAGCATGTTTAACATGTTAATAGCATTATTTAGCATTGGTGCTAGCATGTTTAACATGTTAATAGCATTATTTAGCATGTTGCTTGCTTTTGTAACATGTTAATAGCATTATTTAACATGTTGCTAGCATTTTTAACATGTTAATAGCATTATTTAACATGTTGCTAACATATTTAACATGTTAATAGCATTATTTAGCATGTTGCTGGCATTTTTAACATGTTAATAGCATTATTTAGCATTGGTGCTAGCATATTTAACATGTTAATAGCATTATTCAGCATGTTGCTAGCATATTTAACATGTTAATAGCATTATTTAGCATGTTGCTAGCATATTTAACATGTTAATAGCATTATTTAGCATGTTGCTGGCATTTTTAACATGTTAATAGAATTATCTAGCAATTTGCTAGCATGTTTAACATGTTAATAGCATTATTTAGCATTTTGCTAGCATTTTTAACATGTTAATAGCATTATTTAGCATGTTGCTAGCATATTTAACATGTTAATAGCATTATTTAGCATGTTGCTAGCATATTTAACATGTTAATAGCATTATTTATCATTTTGCTAGCATTTTTAACATGTTGATAGCATTATTTAGCATGTTGCTAGCATGTTTAACATGTTAATAGCATTATTTAGCATGTTGCTAGCATTTTTTACATGTTAATAGCATTATTTAACATGTTGCTAGCATGTTTAACATGTTAATAGCATTATTTAGCATTGGTGCTAGCATGTTTAACATGTTAATAGCATTATTTAGCATGTTGCTTGCTTTTGTAACATGTTAATAGCATTATTTAACATGTTGCTAGCATTTTTAACATGTTAATAGCATTATTTAACATGTTGCTAACATATTTAACATGTTAATAGCATTATTTAGCATGTTGCTGGCATTTTTAACATGTTAATAGCATTATTTAGCATTGGTGCTAGCATATTTAACATGTTAATAGCATTATTCAGCATGTTGCTAGCATATTTAACATGTTAATAGCATTATTTAGCATGTTGCTAGCATATTTAACATGTTAATAGCATTATTTAGCATGTTGCTGGCATTTTTAACATGTTAATAGAATTATCTAGCAATTTGCTAGCATGTTTAACATGTTAATAGCATTATTTAGCATTTTGCTAGCATTTTTAACATGTTAATAGCATTATTTAGCATGTTGCTAGCATATTTAACATGTTAATAGCATTATTTAGCATGTTGCTAGCATATTTAACATGTTAATAGCATTATTTAACATGTTGCTAGCATGTTTGTTAGCATAATTTAACATGCTATCATGATTTAACATGTTTTTAGTATGATTTAACACATTGCTAGCAAGATTTAACATTGCTAATATGTTGCTACCATGATTTAGACCATTTGCTATCATTTTGTAAAACATTGCTAGCATGATTTAACAACATTATTAGCATGATTTAACATTGCTAGCATTTAACACATTGCATGATTAAACTATTTTGCTAGCATGTTTGTTAGCATTATTTAACATGTTGCTAGCGTGATTTAACATTTTGTTAGCATGAAAGACGCACTCTTTCACAACTAAACCAGGAGCATGTGTTCAGAAAATAAATATAATTTTGATCTCATGTTGACTCCAGTGTTTTGACGCTTTATAAGACGGCGTGAAATATAATTAAATTTGCACTAAGAAAGCATGTTGGTGAAACATATGGTATGAAACGAAGTTGCAGGTTTTAATGAAGTTTAGATTATTAACTCCTGAACGCCATTGTGCACATGCTTCCTGATCACAGACTGCCTCTGATCCACGCCAGAGATCAGAGCGGACACAATACCAGAACAGGACAGCAGTCGTACATTATTCATGACAGGAATTATTCACAAGCAATGGATGGAAAGCGGCCCTGTCTTGATCCTCTCAAAAGCAGATGCTCCAGGTTTAGATTTAAAAATAGATCGCCCCTGACAATATTAATCTCATCACCTATCTGTTCGAGCGCAATGTGGTGATGGAAGGGTTTTTAAGTGAACAGGCCGACCCCTTTTTCTGTCAAAACATTACATGAGAAGGAAAAAAAATCGCAAACTGTCGTAAGAAGCCTTTTAACAGACATGACATAACGCCGGATGAGGGTTTGTGTGTGTTCACAGCTCTATTCCAAGGCTTTATGCCCCGCAGGAGGTCAGAGGTCTTGACAAAAGCTTTTATACAGGACGAGAAACAGATGAAGACCCTTTCTGAG
The DNA here is from genome assembly GCF_024679245.1 of Pseudorasbora parva. Taxonomy (NCBI): domain Eukaryota; kingdom Metazoa; phylum Chordata; class Actinopteri; order Cypriniformes; family Gobionidae; genus Pseudorasbora; species Pseudorasbora parva. Next base: position 43,524,169 of record NC_090187.1, read on the forward strand.
GGATGGCGGGTCATTACGGGTCAGCAGATTAAATGAGACTCATTTATGACACTTTACACACTCGCTAACGATCCTGCACAGCAACTGCTGAAGCAAGCACAAATTATTCCTGTCTTAGAGAGGAAAAAAAACTTTTTCCTTGTCTGGAGTCAGAGAACAGAGAACTTCACAACAGTGAGTGAAGTCAGGGCTTCCTGGGAAAGAGTTAGTAATGAAGTTACCACAATATATATAATGAGATTAAAAGTTAGTCAAGGCAAACTATGAAGTTTACTTGAGAAAGACGGACCAGAAAGTAAAGTTTGAAAAGGTTTTAAAAGTCAGTTTTATAGTATGAATGGATGGATGGATGGATGGGTGGGTGGGTGGATGGGTGGATGGATGGGTGGGTGGATTGGTGGATGGATGGATGCGTTGGGTGGGTGGATGGGTGGATGGGTGGATGGATGCGTTGGGTGGGTGGGTGGATGGGTGGATGGATGCGTTGGGTGGGTGGGTGGGTGGATGGATGCGTTGGGTGGATGGATGAGCGGGTAAGTGAATGGGTGGGTGGATGGATGCATTGGATGGATGTGTGGGTGGGTGGGGTGGATGGATGTGTGGGTAAGTGGATGGGTGGGTGGATAGATGAATGGTTGGGTGGATGGATGGATGGATGGATAGGTTGATGTGTGGGTGGGTGGGTGGGTGGATGGATAGATGGATGGATGGATGGATGGATGGATGGATGGATGGATGGATGGATGGATGGATGGATGGATGGGTGGATGGATGGATGGATGGATGGATCTTCTTCTTCTTCTTCTTCTTCTGATGGATGGATGTGTGGGTGGATGTGTGGGTGGGTGGGTGGATGTGTGGGTGGGTGGGTCGATGGATGCATTGGATGGATGGATGGATGGATGGATGGATGGATGGATGGATGGATAGATGGATGGATGGATGGATGGATGGATGGATGGATGGATGGATGTGTAGGTGGATGGATGGATGTGTAGGTGGATGGATGGGTCAATGGATGGATGGATGGATGGATGGATGTGTGGGTGGATGGATGGATGGATGGATGGATGGATGGATGGATGGATGGATGGATGGATGTGTGGGTGGGGGTGGATGTATGGATGGATGGAGAGATGGGTGGATGGATAGATAGATAGTAAGTAATTTGTTAACATGATTTATCATATTTGCTAACAGATTGATAACATGAGTAGCATGATTTGAGCATGATTTAGCACACATTGCTATTATGGTTTAACACGTTAGCAAAAGCTTTAACACATGATTAACATGATTAGCATGTTGATTGCATGATTACCATTTTAATAGCATGATTTATAACAAGTTTTAACACATTTTTAGCATGATTAGCATGTTGATAGCATGATTTAACACATTTATCATGCTTAACAGGTTGATAGCATGATTAGCATGATAAACATGTTGATAGCATGATTTAACACATTGTTAGCATTATTAGTATTTTGATAGCATGATTAGCATGGTTATCATGTTGATAGCATGATTTAACACATTGTTAGCATTATTAGTATTTTGATAGCATGATTAGCATTTTGTTATCATGACTTAACATCTAACATGATTTAACACATTGTTAGCATGATTAGCATTTTGATAGCATGATTTAACACATTGTTAGCATTATTAGTATTTTGATAGCATGATTAGCATGGTTATCATGTTGATAGCATGATTTAACACATTGTTAGCATTATTAGTATTTTGATAGCATGATTTAACACATTGTTTACATGATTATCATTTTGTTAGCATGATTTAACATATTTTAACATGATTTAACACAATGTTAGCATTATTAACATTTTGATAGCATGATTTAAAACACATTGTTAGCATGATTAACATGTTGATAGCTTGATTAACATGATTATAAAGTTGATTACATGATTTAACACCTTGTTAACATGATTAGCATGTTAATAGCATGATTAACATTTTGTTGGCATGATTTACCAAAAAATTGATAGCATGATTTAACACATTGTTAGATTAGCATGTTGATAGGATTATTATCATGTTGATAGCATGATTTAACACATTGTTAACATGATTATCATTTTGATAGCATGATTTAGCACAATGTTAGCATGTTTAGCATTATGATAGCATGATAAGCATGGTTATAATGTTGATAGTATGATTTAACACCTTGTTAGCATAATTAGCATGTTGATAGCATGGTTATAATGTCGATAGCATGGTTTAACACATTGTTAACACGATTATTATGTTTTTTTCTGTACTGCAGGTAATGATAACTTGGAAGCAATGCAAACAGCAAAAAAGAGCACAGAATAAGAGTGTCTCTGAGCGGATCGATAGTCTAAATGTCAGGATGGAGTGCAGAAATGCTGCAATCGCCTGCTGATCTCACACCTGTGTTTATCACTGTCTGTAACCGCTCAACTATCACCTCCCCGACTCTAGAGCTGCTCATCGAGCGCCCTCTCGTCCTCTTCAGGCGCTCAGAGCAGCGGCTTCATTCGCATGTAAAGTGACCTGAATGCCGCAGAAAAGCACGTTTGAGAAGCACTCCATCTTGGCGTTCCCCGTCCCACAGTGGAGACAGACAGGCAAAGTCAAGGACGACCAAGGACAAGGAGAGCAGTATAGACGAAGACATGAGTGACAGCTGCGATCGCTCTCTGAGCTTTAAACAGTTCCTAAAATTATGAAATGGCACCACTTTAAATGGTTGGTTCACCCAAAAATGTAAATCCTGTCATTAATTCCTCCTGTGGTTGGACACCCGTCAGACCTCCGCTCATCTTCACACACAGATGAAGATATTAGTGTTGAAATCCGATGGCTCAGAAAGGCCTTCATTGACACCAATGTCATTTCCTCTCTCAAGACCCATAAAGGCACTAAAGACGACGTTACAAAGCCCATCTCACTACAGCGGCTCTACAATCATTTTATAAAGAGACCAGAATAGAGTTAGTGCGCAAAAAAACTAAATAACGACTTATATAGTGATGGGCGATTTCAAAACACTTCTTCCTGAAGTTTCGGAGTGTAATGAATCAGTGAATTGATTCATGATTCATATCGCATGTCAAACTGCTCAAATCACGTGACTTTGACGATTCAAACGAAGCTCCGAAGCTCATTTTTGGGTGAACTAACCCTTTAATGTTACTTCTCGGTCCAATCAAATGCTCTCTAGAAATGGAGACATGGACTCCACTAGACCGCTGAAGGTGTGCTGTGGTCTCTGGCACCAATATGTTAGCAGCAGATCCTTTAAGTCCATGGATCGGACTTGTTTGTTCAGCACATCCCACAGATGCTCGATTGGATTGAGATCTGGGGAATTTGGAGGCCAAGTCGACGCCTCAAACTCGCTGTTGTGCTCCTCAAACCATTCCTGAAGCATTTGTGCTTTGTGTCAGGAGCATTATCCTGCTGGAAAAGCCACAGCCACCAGAATGCTGTTCCCATGAAAGGCTGAACATGGTCTCATCAGTTCTGATGCTCAAAATTATTGGCACTTTCGACATTGGTCAGAGGTCAGCATGGACACCCTGACTGGTCAGCGGCTATGCCGCCCCATACGCAACAAACTGAGCTGCTCTGTGTATTCTGACAGCTTTCTATCAGAACCAGCATTAACTCCTGGAGCAGTTTGAGCTCCAGTAGCTCATCTGTTTGATCGGGCCAGCCTTCGCTCCCCACGTGCATCAATGAGCCTTGGCCGCCCATGACCCTGTGGCCGGTTCTCCACTGTTCCTTCCTTGGAGCACTTTTGATAGATACTGACCACTGCAGACCGGGAACAGCCCACAAGAGCTGCAGTTTTGGAGATGCTCGGACCCAGTCGTCTAGCCATCACAATTTGGCCAAACTCGCTCAAATCCTTACGCTTGCCCATTTCTCCTGCTTCTAACACATCGACACTGAGGACAAAATGTTCACTTGCTGCCTAATATATCCCACCCACTAACAGGAGTCGTGATGAAGAGATCATCAGTGTTATTCACTTCACCTGTCAGTGGTCATAATGTTATGCCTGAGTATTTCCATATAACAAAGGTTAAAAATATAATGTTAGTTCATATTAGTTGATGCAGTAGGAGAACTTATTGTAAAATATTATCCAAAATTGCTTACACTTTTAAACAAGCATGATTGAAGGGCCATTTAACTCAATTATACATGGGGCGGCACACACAGTGATGGCCCAGCTAATCAACTCTTCAAATTTGAACATCATAATCACCAGGCTGATATGCTAATTCACTGGCGTCACGCCGTGTCAAACACATGAATGACCCCGGCAGAGCCGTTTAGCATCACTGTGCTTTTAGTTTAAACAGCGCGGTTTGTCCAAATCTGAATCTGAGTCCGTATGCATGAGATGCCCAGAGTTTGTCAGCAGTAGTCATCTTGTGCCTTTTAGCACCGTAATGTAAAATCATGTAAATGTGTGTTTGTGTAACGCTCTAAATACATGCCTAAACGGCCATTAAACGGCATGCATGTTTGAACAAATGCGATTCAAAGTTAATGACATTAGCCTGTAAAAGCAGTTTGGACATTGGAGTCTCTCATATATTGTGATGCTGTTACTGTAAAACAATGTGAATTATAAAGTTAGGATAAACTTCTCTTTCAGTCATCATGTTGCTCATGGTGTCAATTTTTACAGGGTTCTTAAAGAAAGCCACCATTTCTTATTTCATATGTAAGTGAAGATTTGCATTTTGTGCAATATGATGATTTGATCTGTATTCAGTTATACAGAAGAGGCATTGGTAAATTTAGCTAAAAAGATTAAATATCCTCTGGCAAAACAGACATTTAATGATGCAACAGTTTCACTGCTATGCTGATGATACTCAGCTCTATATTTCTTCGCACCCGGACGAAACGTACCAATTCACAAAATTAGCGTAATGCATTGTTGATATAAAACATTGGACAGAGATGGACAGTAACTAAGCTCATTTACTTGAGTCCTGTACTTAAGTTCACTTTTTGAGTATCTGTACTTTACTGGAGTATTATTTTTTCTGGAAACTTATGACTTTTACTTCACTACATTTGAAAGACAAATATCGTACTTTTTACTCCACTACATTTCTATCAAGGTCGAAAGTCGTTTCTGTAGCAGCTCTCAAAAGTCGGAGGATGATTTTTTCCTTCTTAAAAAGGTTTTTTGGTGTTGTTGTTGTAGACAGTCTATCACGAATCTCTCTTATAGGGTCATATACATTTCGCCAATTTTTTTTGAGCACTGATCAGTTCATAGCAACATGGAAGAAGACGGTTCTTAGGCTCAAGCGTGTGCACCCATAGCCATACTTTAAAAGTATGTTTCAGTTTTTTTTTTTAAATCAAGATTAGTTTAGTTGGCATACACTTGGTGCATGTCTTATAAAATATTAAAAATATAAACATCTGGGAGAAAGAGAATGGTAAAGTTGGGAGAATATCAGATGTGTATCAGTGTATTGGATCCGTGCATTCGGCCTTAAAGTGACAGCGCTTTGTAAAGAGCTTTGTAACTTCTCTACAAGTATTTCAATTTGTTTAAGTTAGTCGTATGCTAGTACGTCAGATGGAGCATCACTGACTGGCTTAAACCATGATGACAGTGTGCATTTATACAACTATAATAAAATAATGCATTGGCATAAACGAGGAAATTTACTTTTATACTTAAGTACTTTTGAAAACAAATACTTCTGTACTTTTACTTGAGTAAAAATCTGTTTTTACAACTTTCACTTGTAACGGAGTAATATTTGACCAGTAGTACTTTTACTTTGACTCAAGTAATAAAGTTGTACTTTGTCCACCTCTGACATTGGATGACTAGTAATTTCCTGCAACTTAATTCAGAAAAAAACAGATATTCTAATCATTGGACCAAAAAGCTCTGCAAGTAACCAGGAATACTGTCTAAGGGTGTACTCACACTAGGCACGGTTGCCATGAACCAGGCCCGAGTACGATTGTCCCCCCTCCCCACTCCCCCACTGGCCTGCACTCACAGGGTTTCAGCATTCGTGCCGCAGTACGCTTACGTCATTATGGTGCGACGGTTTCGGGTTTCAGCATTCGTGCCGGAGTACGCTTACGTCATTATGTTGCGACGGTTTCAGGATAAAAGGAAGAGCGGCGCTCTCTGAACACAATGGAGTCCATCGCTCTGTTTTCTTTGTGGATCATTTTGTGTCATATGGTCCACGGTGGTCCACAGCCCTCTCACAACCTGTTGTTAAACAGATGTGTCGCCTTAGTGGTGTGAAAATGTTCATGTAATCGTGCTGCTCGTATGAGGAGGTTTGCAATGTACCAGCTGAAGTGCAGCAAGGACTTTGCAGCTTTGATTACGGACTCCAGCACGGTTAGCGCTCACACTGCATGTGAACCACGCCCGAGTCCAACTGAACCGTGCTCTGGCCCACCTCTACCAAGCGGGCCAGGGCCGGATAATCGAGCCGGGCACGTTTCGGAGTACTCACACTAGTCAAACGAACCGCGCTTTGGTGGTCAAACACACTCGGGCACAGTTCAAACTGGCTAGTGTGAGTACACCGTAAGATTTGATAACTGCTCTGTCAAGCCCTCGTCGTCAGTGAGGAACCTGGGTGTGCTCTTTGATATCAATCTTTCATTTGAAAGCCACGTTTCTAGCATCAGTAAAACTGCGATCTAACATCTTAAAATATATTTAAATGACGGCACATGCTTTCAATGCAAATTGCAGAACAGTTAGTACATGCGTTCATGAGCTCAAGGCTAGATTATTGTAATGCTCTACTGGGTGGATGCCCTGCTCGCTTAATAAACAAACTCCAGCTGGTCCAAAACGCAGCAGCTCGAGTTCTTACTAGAACCAGGAAGTATGGTCATATTAGTCCAGTTCTGTCAACACTGCACTGGCTCCCTATTAAACATCGCATACATTTTAAAATCTTACTAATTACTTATAAAGCACTAAATGGTTTCGCTCCCCATTACTCTTAACACAAAATTCTGGCCAGTTGATAATACAGGCTTTAACATATCAATAACTAGGGGAGTCTCAAGAGAAGCCAGGTTATCAACTATATTTATCCGTTGATATTAAAAAACATTTACATTTAACAATAAAGTGGGTTATGTATTGTTATTGTGATGTTATGATATATGCCTTTCTCCTGAAGTTGTTCAAAGCATTTGTAAGCTTTTTAGAAGGCAGTCTGAGATGGCGAATGGAAACATGGTTTGTGTAACATTAGCAACACATTATTAGCTGTTTGATACCATAGCCAAAGGCTAATCATATTAATCACTGTTGTGTCCGATGTTGCAGAGAGCGATACATAAAACGCGTTACGATTCAGATACATCGACTTCTAGATGAGCCTGTATGAGTGAGTGAAGACGGGGCTCATTTGCATATTAATGTATTCGCATATACTTAATGAAGCAAGGGTGTAGAGTTACATTCAAGCTATTTTAAGGCATGAATAAATGATCAAAAAGATGAGTTTTAAATGACAAAATTAGTCTGGTTCAGTGTTGAACTCTGAGCCCCTCCACCTCCCCAGCTCCACCTGTCTAGATCTGATATCTATCTATCTATCTATCTATCTATCTATCTATCTATCTATCTATCTATCTATCTATCTATCTATCTATCTATCTATCTATCTATCTATCTATCTATCTATCTATCTATCTATCTATCTATCTATCTATCTATCTATCTATCTATCTATCTATCTATCTATCAGTGTGTCTGAGTATCTGTTAGCAGCAAAAAAAAAACTTGCTCTTCAGCAGCAGGAATAAATGCAGAAATCACACTCTGCAGATTTAACTTTATTAAATGAAAAATATGGATGTTGCATGAGTATTAATAAATAACTATTCTTTATTTCTCTCATTGCAAACCCTTCAACCACAGCTGTGGGACTTTAGCGTGGCGTTTCCTCAGTCGAGCGCTCAGACTGACACCTCGCCGCCCATAAATCATCACGTAGAAGAAACTGTCACTGAGTTGAGTGAATAAAGAGACCTGCATCAACACAAAACGTGCATGAATGATTATCGTTCAAACGCACGTAAATGCTGGTCATATTTACCTCAGAATCAGAAATAAATATGAAGAAACATCTTAGTTTCCTCAATCATGCCATTACTTTTTCTCCATTGCATAAGTGAACATTTCTGCCTTCAGCGACTGAATGCACACAAATGCACGCTGCTATGCTATCTCTCCTCGTGCTAATTTAGCAGCCGCAGTTATGCCGCGTAAGCTTTCTGTTTAGCTCAGCTTGTCACATGAGATCGTAGAGTACACACTCAAGGGTACACTAGTAAAGTGTGCACTGAAGGGCACAGATTTCACCCTCCTAGACACGGCCACACACTGAGGCTAGCCTGAATCTGTCACGACGTGTTAACCGCAAGCTCCATTTCAGCCGGTCGCGCTATGAATCAATCTCGCTGATTTCAGACAGAGAATAGAGATGCTCTGAGATCTCTTGGGATTGAACAACCTCGCTGTGCTCTTGCCCCAGCCGGCAGTGTGACGTCTGGGCTGTGTCCCTGAGCAGTGGCAGCTGGCCGTGACACAGGAGCGCCGCAGGATGCCGTTGGTCTGGTGTGGGTGAATTCAGGTCTAAACAGACTTTACTGGTGCACATTTGCCTTTATGCATGATGCAAAGTGACTTAAATTGCATGGAGTTGATGCATATCTTGGGAATCAAACCCATGACCTTGCATTGATAGTGCCGTGCGCTAATGTTTTATTCACTATATCGCCCCTTGGATCAACACTGAGAATGCAACATTACACTCTTAAAAATGCTGGGTTAAAAACAACCCAAGTTGGGTTGAAAATGGATAAACCCAGAAATTGGGTTTTTTGAAAGGGTCCATTCACTGGGTTCAAACAACCCAATATCTGTGTTTGTCCATTTTCAACCCAACTTGGGTTGTTTTTAACCCAGCATTTTTTAGAGTGTAAACTAAGTAAAATTTCCATTCACAGAAATCAAAGGTCACACAAAAAAGGTCTTTGCTACACTCTAAAAAATGCTGGGTTGTTTTAACCCAATGTTGGGTCAAATATGGACTAACCCAGCAATTGGGTTGTTTTAATCCTCCGGTTGGGTTAAATATTTGCTTAAGACAACCCAATAGCTGCGTTAAAACAACCCAACTGCTGGGTTAGTCCATATTTGACCCAACATTGGGTTGTTTTTTACTCAGAATTTTTTAGAGTGTACTCTGAGTAGTATACAAATCTTGGTATTTAGGGCATTTTATGCGTTTCTTTGCCTCTTCTTGACGGATCGCTTCCTGTACTCCTGATTTGTAAGTCGCTTTAGATAAAAGCGTCTGCTAAATGCATAAATGTAAATCTGATTATGATTATGAAGAATATCCTGGTGAAGAACTACATTACCCATAATCCTGAAGTGGTTCCACTGAGACAAGGTCAGAAGTCCCATGAAGCATGGCAAATTATGTGATTGAATCAGTTTATGTACTATCTTAAGCAACTTTTCAAATGTATTAAAAATTTTAAAAGGCAATTTATTGAAAATGTAATGCAAAAAAAGTCATTAAATACAAATACGTTTTACCATTTTGCATTAAACTTTCATTTTCCATTTTTTTTAAACTATTGATTTAGAGTATTTGTAAAGATTTGCTTTTGCAAATGATCAAATTCAAACAAATGCATTTGTCAGTTTCGTATTTAACTTACAATTTATGGCCTTTCATGTTTATAATTCATGACTATAAATCAAGCAATTTATTTATAAAGAATTAAAGAATTTTAATGCAAAATGTCAAATACAAACAAATAAATTTGACAATTTTGTATTAAAATTAAACTGTATTCAATTTATGGGATTTAATATTCACAATTCATAAAAATCATGCGTTTTAGTGTAAAACTATTGTTTTATAGCTTTTGTAAAGAATATTAATTTTGCAACTTCCAATATAATGCATACTTACAAATTCATGTCTATAAATCAACAGCAACGTCAAAATATATAGGTTGATTACATTATTATTGTTAACGTTTTGAAAGAAGTCTCTAATGCTCGTCAAGCCTGCATTTATTTGATCAAAAATACAGAAAAAATTGTAATAATGTGAAATATATTTTAATATATTTAGTGTAATTTATTTCTGCAATCAAAGCTGCATTTATTATCATTACTCCAGTCTTCAGTGTCACATGATCCTTCAGAAATCATTCTCATACGAGGATTATCAATGTTGGAAACAGTTGTGCTGTGATTAATATTTTTTATATTATATCTGAGATACTTTTTCAGGATTCATTGATGAATAAAAAGTTTTAAAAAATAAGATAAAAAAGGAAAACAGCATTTATTTCCAATAGAAATCTTTTGTAACAATATACACTAGTTTGGGGTCAGTATTTTTCCAAAGAAATTAATACTTCTATTCAGCAAAAATGTATTAAAAATATCTATATTATATATATATATATATTATTTGACTACATGGCTTGCAATACATCAAGGTTCTTTGACATCATGCCCACAGTTTTATAACTTTGTCTTTTTCACCATTTTTCATTTAGTTTGGTTACAAAACAATATTTGTAAGTGAAATTTCTGCTGAATGGTTTAGTTCATGGCTTTGAACTCATTATCGAAGAGAAATCCCTGTGGAGAAAATGCATGTAAAAAATATCCAGGCTGCTGAAAAACTCACCGTTGTGCCCTATTGCAGAATATGATGTTTCAAACCTCATGTTTGCACAAATTAATCTGCGGTTACAGCTTCATCTCTGATGAGCTTCAGCAGGAAAGGCACAACTTTTGATCTTGCTCTTAGACATATTCAGGCCTCTAGAAATCATCCACGTTCATAAATATGCATGACGTGCATACATAATCTTCAGTACTGCTCTTAGTTTCTCTGCTTTCACTAATTGTATTATTAACGGTGTCTTAACACTGCATCTGAATTTAAGCCCAAGCAGCCTTTGGCAGCCGTTCAGCTCAAGCAACACTGACGGCTTCCTCCGTAAACACAGAACCATCTCGAGTGTTAAACATTAGTGTAACATTAACACTATCTGGAAATGTGATCTGTGTCTGCGGCGACAACTTCCCACAGTTACTTGGCCGAATTGTGCATGTTGGCACGTACGATCCGGGTCTGAGGGTTCAATGAGGCAAGCCGTCCGTGAGGGCACATCAGATTTGGTCCTGGAGGGTTTTCAGATTGCTGGCTTTATGCATGCATGTGTTCCAGGGTCAAGGGCTTTGACCTGGCTCTAAACTGGGTGGCATATCCGAACGTCTCCAAAAGCAAAAACGACAAAGATTAACTGTCGCTCCGAGTCCCGGGTGCATCATAATTAATGCAGACTCACTCCCCTCCGAGACGCCGCTGTCTCCGGCCCTGACAGGCCATTGATGCGATTGCCATTTAGCGGCCGGCTACATGGAGATGAGACATACGCTTAAGACGGGATGACGGAGTTTAGAGACACTTCGTTAGCATGAATTCCTTACAGAGATTACTGCGATGACAGGCTGTGTGTGTGCTATTAGCTGAATGCTAAAGGTTGAGTAAAGTGTGAGCTTTGGGTTTGGCTTGACCCAAACGAAAGACAAAAGATGTGTGCCAGTTGAAGGATTAGATTTTACTCTCCCTCTGTTTAAAATATGATTTAGTTTTTTTCTACCTAAAGGGATAGTTTACCCAAAAATGAAAATGTGATGTTTATCTGCGTACCCCCAGGGCATCAGAGATGTAGTTGTGTTTTTTCTTCAGGAGAACACAAATGAAGATTTTTAACTCAACCGTTGCTCATATAATGCATGTCAAAGACATCCGAATCCATATTAAACCCTGCGGCTCGTGATGATACATTGATGTCTTAAAACACGAAACGATCGGTATTTGCGAGAAACACAAAAGTATTCATGTTGTTTTTTTAACCAAACCCAACACCATTACTTCCGCTGAAGGTCAAAACCTGGTGCGATCATATATATATATATATATACACACACAACATACATTCCTCATTAGTGCATGCACGGATCGACTGAATGAGGAATCTATGTACACATATCTATGATTGCGCCAGGTTTTGACCTTCTTCAGCGGAAGTAATGGCGCTGGGAATACTAGATGAGATTCGTCTGATATGAGGTAAAAAATAACACAAATACTGTTGTTTCTGGCAGAAAGCGATCGTTTCGTGTCTTCAGACATCAATGTATCATCACGAGCCGAATGGTTTAATATGGATTCGTATGTGTGTGTGTTTTTTACTCTCATAGAAATACACCCCATTGACTTCATTATACGAGCAACGTTTTTTTCCTGAAGAAACAAACACACCTACATCTCGGATGCCCTGGGGGTCAGCACAGAGTCCTGCACGGGTCCGTTTTTGGAGACCCGCCCCCGCCTGTACCCGCAAGGTTTAGCACCAGATCCGACCCGTGACCCGTGAAAATATCAAAATTAAATCCGCACCCGCCCAGACCGGTTAATATTTGGCCCGTTACCCGACCCGTGCCCGCGATAAATCACAAAATCAAATTAAAATGCTTTTTTTTTTTTTATCCTGCACCTCTCTCAACATCAACAGCGTCATGAATGGGCTAATGAAACAGGCTGTGCCTTTAAAGACCCGTTGTCAACAATTTCATTTAGCTACTCCACTCACCAGCTTTACTTTTACTTCATCCATTGCTACTCCTGCAACGCTCGCTCCATCTGCGCTACGAGAGGCATCAACAAAAGTTGCACCGTCGCAGTGGTGGTGACGTGATGGGTCAAATGGCATATCGCTGTTGTGTGTATGTGTAATGGTAATTTGGACATAGAAATTGTAATAGCCTACAATATGTTCGATGGGGGAAGAAGGAGGCGGGAACCGGCGAACATTTAAAAGTCTTTAACCAAACAAAATGAAAGTAACGTGGGCAGCCCCTCATGGACATCTCCCATGCGCACACACATAATAAAACATAAACACAACTCAACGTCAAATCCAGGTCTGGTGATCTCTCATCTCTCATATATGCCTCCTTGGAATATATGCCGTCTTGGAAAACAGTCTCGACTCATCGAGCCACGAGCGCTGTGTTAAGTGATGAACTGTGACTTGGAATCTCATATGGTCCGTTGTTTCCGGAAGAAAACACTGAACACAACAGAGAAAATAAATAAATAAATACAAAAATGTCCATGTTATTACATTTCACAAACTTAATTCCTATCGACCAGCTCACTTAGCACAGCGCTCGTGGATCGATTAGTCGAGCCTGTTTTCCAAGATGGCGCCTGTCCGTGAACGCGTAAGGCACTATGTTTATAAAGTATCTTCTTATTAAACTGTTTGTACTCTTACAAAGTTCTCAATGCTTCGGTTTGCATGTAGGGACCCTCATTATGCTACCGTGTTAGTGTGAGGCTATTTTGAGCCTTGTTAGTGGTATTAACTAGCGATTTAATTTTACCACCCTGTGTCTAACCTGTGCCCCATAGACAAGCGTTATAAGCTAGTCTATTTTTAAAGATAAAACTCTTTACATTCGATTTTCATTAAAACGCATCCCAGAGAACGATCTACTCGGTAACCATCTGTTAATTACCCCTAGGGTCATTTCTCACCGGAGTTGTCCTTTAAGCTCCTAGATATTAAAATACTTGCATTAAAGTGACAGTCAAGGCTTTTATAATGTTCAATTTCAAATAAACATTGTTCTTTTGAACAAAATAAGTCTTTGAGAGAGCCAGAATCATTTATTCATCAAAACACTGATTCATTCAGGAATTAAATGACTCTTTGTGAGCCACTGAATCATTTATTCAACCGATTCGTTCCAAACACTAATTAATTCGGGAGCGAAATGAGTCGCTCTTTGTGAGTCACTTAATCATTTACTCATCCGATTCGTTCCAAACACTGATTCATTTAAGAACGTAATGAGTCCTTGTGAGAGAGCCAGCATCATTTATTCAACCGATTCGTTCCAAACACTGATTCATTCAGGAGTGAAATGAGTCTTTGTAGGCCACTGAATCATTTACTCAACCGATTTGAATTTTATCTAGTGGAAGCGTTTGGTACTGCAGCCAGAAAAAATTCTTATTAAAAGCAAATTTTTTGAGATATCAACCTCAAAATTGATAAGTTGAAGTTGAAACTTGATAAGATTTTGAACTCTCAATCTCTCTTTAGAGTAAAGTGTAAAATTAAAAGTTTTTGTGCATTTTATAACTTTTTTAAGTTTACTTTTATTCACTTCATCCGTAATTTGCCAAATGTGGTCTTTAAAAAAAGATGGCAAATTTCAGATTTATGAGATTTATGACCGTTTAAGTTGGAAATTTCATTTTGAGATGAATAAATGTATTATAACTACTGCATAAATATCATTTATTACCATAAGATCCCCTAAAAATACTAAATATTCAATAAAAAAATTATCAAACAAAAATATAGTCATTTCATTGAAAAAATACACTGAAGACTGGAGTAATGTTGATGAAACCTTAGGATATAAATGTTATTTTACAATATAATCCAATAACAATCAGTCACATTAAATTACTGTATTTTTGATCAAATAAATGCAGCGTTGGTGATGATAAGAGACTAATCTTACCAACCCCATATGCTTATATAGGTTAGAACTCATTGTGAGAAATATAGTGAGAGTGATATTAAAAATTAAATCATTTATTTTCATTGTACTACAGCCAAAAGAAATATTACTTTTTTTGAATAATTCAAATTGCATAATAAATCTTCTATGCAACTTTTCACTCCAAACCCTCAGTTTGAAAACCTTTATGATTGACAGCCACAGGTCACGATATGCTTTCACAGAAAACAGCACTTTAGCACTCTCTTCCACAGGATAAAGTCATACGGGTTTGGAACGACATGAAGGAAAGTATTTCTAATGTACAGTAAGTGGAAAACCTGAAGAAGTGAAGCAGAAGCTGAGCACTGAACAGCTGAATTCACTTCACCGGTGTCCGGGGTGGAAAGGATCATGGGTAAAGTCATTTCAGAGCTATAGCCTGCACTATACAGCCTCGAAGAATAGAGGATTTCAAATGCCGCCCCCCCTCCTACCTGTGAGGGGGTCGGACAAATCCATCCATTGTGCCTGGATTAAAGTGAGAGACTTCCTCATTCAGTGCACTTCCTCTAGAACGCCCACACTGAAGTCTGCTGAATGAGGTTTGGTCACCCTAAATCTATTCAGCGCTTGCTGATATTGATAAACAGTCTCCTCCTACACCCTCTGACACTCCAGCGGACTCAAATGGGTTTATTGAGTATAAATGTCATCAGCTATCATGCAGCTGATATTCAAAGAGAGAAATGGGTCACCAGAAACGCTTTTTCTTCTCATCCGAGAGCCATTGCACCCCTTACAGGTCAATTACGATTCATCACACATTGGACCAAAGAGTATATCTCTACCTTGTTATTCTTTGAAGCAGCCAACAATGTAACGTCTTTCAATAGTTCATAACTATTATTAGACATGCTATAACTATTAGTAAGTTTGAAACTGCGTATCAACTGGAAGTGATTAGAGTATTAGTAGACTGTCTGCTTAACCCTTGCTGTGTGAACACACACACACACACACACACACACACACACACACACACACATAAATCATGGACATGATTAGAAAAGGTTAAATGTTTTGTTTTTGTTTTTTTGTGAGCGAGCCATTAAATGATTTACTCGCTGATTCATTGAGGGACGAAATTAGTCTTTGTGAGCCACTGAATCATTTACTCAACTGATTTGTTCAAAACACTGATTCATTCAGGAATTAAAAGAGTCTTTGTGAGCCATTGAATCACTTACTCAACCGATTTGTTCCAAACACTGATTCATTCAAGAACTAAATTAGTGTTCGTGAGCCACTGAATCATTTACTCAACTGATTCATACAGGAACGAAATGAGTCTTTGTGAGCCATTGAATCATTTACTCAACCGACTTGTTCAAAACACTGATTCATTCAAGAACAAAATTAGTCTTCATGAGCTACTAAATCATTTACTCAACTGATTCATACAGGAACTAAATGAGTCTTTGTGAGCCACTGAATCGTTTACACAACCGATTTGTTCAAAACACTGATTCATTCAGAAATTAAATTAGTCTTCTTGAGCCACTGAATCATTTACTCAACCGACTTGTTCAAAACACTGATTCATTCAAGAACAAAATTAGTCTTCATGAGCCACTGAATCATTTACTCAACCGATTTGTTCAAAACACTGATTCACTGAGGAATGAAATGAGTCTTTGTGAGCCACTGAATCATTTACTCGACCGATTTGTTCAAAACACTGATTCACTGAGGAATGAAATGAGTCTTTGTGAGCAAGTCAGTGCACACACACAAATCCTTACTGAAAGATTATTTTTGGAAATATCCTCATATTTAGAAAACATCTTGATTCGATTTATGACTTTGATTCTCTCACAGTTTTAGAGTAAAACAAGTTTTAGGAAATATATAGTTCATACAAAATTAAAATGGCATTTTTGTGCATTTTATAACTTTTTTCAAGTTTACTTTTTTTAAAATTCACCAATAATAATATTGTCCTCTTTAAAAAGAAAGTAAACTTCAGTCTGTGATGCAAAACATTCAAGGTCAAAAACATTTATGACGTTTAAGTTGTACATTTCATTTTCAGGTTAATAAATGTATTAAAACTACTGCATAAATATAATTTGATACCACAAGATTCCCTAAAAATACTAAATATTAATTAAAAAAAACATTATTGAACTAAAATATAGTCAAAATATCATTGCAGTGAAAAATAAATGGAACAATTATGTCTAAAGTGGACTATTGAAATAAAGTGTAACCAGTCTCTAAAAAGATTTATCTTATGCAAATTATAAGCCTGGCTCATGAATATTAATGATGCTGCATTCCCTGATTGGCAGACTACTAAGCAGATGTTAAATAGTGTAAAATGCTTCTGCAGCCAAACAACAGAAACTCTATATGATGATTATTTGAAGGTATGATGAGTATTTAAGACCATGACGAATATAAATACAGAACCTGATTTTCTTTATCTTTTTATCTTTTTATCCGATGTCAGCCCAGATCTGACTGACCTCGTGAATTAGCGGACATTCATTTGCTATTTCAGTCTGACATTCTTATTTCCTCAATATTTTCTGGTTTAAGTCATAGCTTCATTCTCAGAGGGCATAAAAGCAGGATTTTCTGCAGTCGAGGCTTCCCTGGGGAATTTTATTGAAGTATTAATTTAATTTAGGACAGGCTCTTTTCTGGCTGCTGATAAAGGCTGTGAAAAAAGCTTACAAGCCTTTTCTGTAATACAGTTCTGTGAGAGGATTTATTTTACTCTCGCCGTCTGCATGATAAACAGATTTATTTCCATTTGTTGTTGATTTCAATATTTTGTCTACAGTATCATAAAACGGCTAGTGATTGTCAGTCATTCTTTTGAGTGAAAACGTCATTTTTGTCAAAAACTGCTGTTTTTCTGTCATCGGACCAGTGACAATAAAAGCCATTACTTTATTTTGCAGCTTAAATTCTCCACAACCTAGAAAAGATCGGTCTGTTTGGAAGGAGAGAATAAACTCGAGAGCAAAGCGATCATGTCGACAGACTCAACACACAATTAGTCTACTAACAGACGCTGAAAACTACAAAAGATCAGCAAACACAAAAACACAATAACCGCGTTTACCCGAGATTTTAAAGTTGTCATTTGTGTTGCTGCTGCTTAGACGTCGAATCAAACAGACGCTAAATACACTGTCAAAACAAATTTCAGTAAAAATTCTGCATATGCGACCACACTGACCACACTTGTCTCCCATATGTGACGACGAGTCATTTGTCCAAAACACAGATACATTCACGAAACGAGCAAGCCACTGAATAATATACTCACTGATTCATTCTGGAACTAAATAAGTCTTTGTGAGAGAGCCACTGAATCATTTACTCAACCGATTCGTTCAAAACACTGATTCATTCAGAAACTAAATGAGTCTGTGAGAGAGCCACTGAATCATTTCCTCAACCGATTCATTCAAAACACTGATTCATTCAGAAAGTAAATAAGTCTTTGTGAGAGAGCCACTGAATCATTTACTCAACCGATTTGTTCAAAACACTGATTCATTCAGAAACTAAATGAGTCTGTGAGAGAGCCACTGAATCATTTACTCAACCGATTCATTCAAAACACTGATTCATTCAGAAAGTAAATAAGTCTTTGTGAGAGAGCCACTGAATCATTTACTCAACCGATTGTTCAAAACACTGATTCATTCAGAAACTAAATGAGTCTTTGTGAGCGAACCACTGAATCATTTACTCAACCGATTTGTTCAAAACACTGATTCATTCAGAAACTAAATGAGTCTTTGTGAGCGAACCACTGAATCATTTACACGAACGATTAATTAAAAACACTAATTTATTCATTGAGAAACTAAATGAGTCTGTGCGAGAGCCACTGAATCATTTACTCAACCGATTTGTTCAAAACACTGATTTATTCAGAAACTAAATGAGTCTTTGTGAGAGAGCCACTGAATCATTTACTCAACCGATTTGTTCAAAACACTGATTCATTCAGAAACTAAATGAGTCTTTGTGAGAGAGCCACTGAATCATTTACTCAACCTGATGTTTATTGAACAGCTGTATAAAGGTAAAATTTACCGCAGGGTTAGGTTGGTTGGGAATCCGGCAACAAGAGTTATGAAGGCTAAATCACATTCAAAACGATTTATTCCAGATGATTAATAATAAACACTCTGGCAGCCAATCAAAATCCATCCTGCGTTAAAGAGCTCGAGCATTTACAACATCAGACAACAAAACTGCAGCATGCTTATAATAACCAGAACGACATTGATCATTCTGGGTGTGAGCCGGCCTTCCCAGGAATAATTTCCGGTCTAACAGAAGCATCCTTCAGAACTCCCATGGAATAAATCGCACTAGCGCCGGCTCTCCAGTTTTGCCTAAATGAAATATTAACAGATTTCGATAACTCACTGTACACAGCCCACATGGTTTTGCTGTCAGTACTTTGGCTGAGATTATGCTGCAGAAAAGACCTCCGGCTCTCGCTCACATCACAGAGAATAAGAAATCAGTGGTGAGCAGCTCAATTTGTCTGGATGGTTGTTAACGGTCTGAGCTCCATTATCCAAACCTCATCTGAATTTAAACAGACAGCAGAAGAGCAGCGCAGTAAAATACCCTCGCAAACGCATTTAAAGAGACGGCAGCCAACTTTAAACAACTACTTGCTATCACTATATCTGATATATACCATGGTGGATACTCATCTAGAGAATAAACCATGATAATATGACATTTATCAGTAAAATCAAAGCTGGTGATGGATGTGTCAGGCTTCTCCGGGACTAAAATATGCCTTTAAAAACATAAGCATTTAGAGTTCATCTGCAGTGTAAACAGGTGTAAAGACGACAGAGAGACGCGCTTCATCTGTTTCTACAGTACTTTGTTTCACTTGAAGAGCCATCTGACAGGCTTTTTATTTATTTACTTGTTTTTGAAGAGCGAGGCAGATATTTAAAGAAAAGAGAGCGAGAGAAAACAGATCTGCTGGGAGAAAAAGTTTATTTTCCCTGACATCATTGTCACCATTTTCACTCAGAAATGTCGCATTATTTCAAATATGAGTTGAGAAATTAGGTTTCATCTGCACAGTAAAGATAGAAGTGACTACAGGAATATGCAGAAAAACGTTGGTCTGAAAAACATCTTCCTCCTTCCCTCGGGTCATTTTGACCCGAATCTAAAAATAAATAAATAATTAAAAAACCTGAAAGTTCATCGATCGGTGTGCTCCAAGACCCTAGGACTTTTGTCGCACTTGAACCATAGCAAATAAAATGGATTTGAGAAGTTTTTGTGGTTGAATTTGAAAAAAGTAACTAATCATCATCTTACGGGTCAATCTGACCCCCATAGGAATGGATGGAATGCTTCAACACACAGAAAAACTTACAAAATGCTCACAATTCTAACTAAAAGTGCTAAAAATGTACCCAAAAATATTTTATGATGTTGATCCGAATGCATACGGAAGATAAACTGACTTTAGGATCCCGCAGAACAGCCACCATAGGCCATCTAGAGTCATGAAATATCATGTCATATTATTATTTATTTCACAAGAGGTCGGTAAAGACACCCAATGTAAGATCTTTTGAACTGAATTAAAGGGGTTATGCATGAAATGGTGAGATTTTGAAAGAATGTGCTTAAATTATTTATTAATAGATAAAAATCTAAGTATAAGTAAAGTAAGGGATAATGTCCACCCAGCCGGTTGTTATCGCAGAATAAACCCCTTCAGAGTGATCAGGACCCCGAGGCGAAGCGGAGCGTCACTCTGAAGGGGTTTATTCTGCGATAACAACCGGCTGGGTGGACATTATCCCGCTTATTACACGGCTACTAGTCTCAAATAAATAATTATTAGACACAAAATATTGTCTTGAGATTAAATATTTTATTAGCTCTTACGCAAAGCTTCCGCGAAGAAAAACAGTTCCAGACTGCTTTAAGCCTTTATCTATCGCTGCTAAATGCTGAGAATGAATGCTGAAAGGGTTAGTTCAGCCAAAAATGAAACCAAGCCTATGATTTACTCACCCTCAGGTCATTATAGGTGTTTATGACATTCTTCTGTCAGACAAATACAATCAGAGTTATATTTAAAAAGTCCAGGCTAACGTTAATCCCAGCAGTAGTTGTAGTTGTGTTTGAAGTCCATAAAAAATGCAGCTGTCCGTCAAATAACGTGCTCCACACGACTCCGATGGGTTAATAGAGCCTTCTGAGTCCAATCGATGCGCTTGTGGAAGAAAAATATCCATATTAAAAACTTTATAAAGGAAACCCGCCTTGAAGTCTTCCGTTGTAACCCACGGCTGTTTAAGCCACAAGATGGCGCCAGCGTTAAGCACAGAAGTAGAACCGGTCAAGATAACTCGTAGTACCCGGATGAGCGGGTGTTATCTGGAAATAACACACCGCTGGAATGCGCGATTGACCAATCAGAATCAAGTATTTCACAGAGCCGTGTAATAATTAAGTATAATTTTACTGCTTCGGGTTAAAGTGCGAGGGAAGGACGAGGGTTAATCCGTCACCTGTCCTGTAGACGGCGCAACAAACTCGCACCGCAATTAATACGAAAACATAAAAAAAATTGCTCCTTTAACAACAACAAAGTTTAAGTTAATTGATCATCTCTAGTGTCCTACAGCTAAGCCATCAAGTAAAGATTAAGTAGATTCAATTACAGCCACAGAAACAACACAAACTAGCAGCGCCGCTAAACTCTGCATGCGTATGAATTTCCTCGCATATTACAGCTGGTTCCGGATCGACATCCTCCAGTCTGTTGGGAAAAGCCACAGGAATGCAGTCTCTGGCCCTGAATGTCATCTTTGTGACTAATTCATTCTCTCTGCCAACAACTGAGACCTTTAATGGCTTTTTTTGTTTGTTTTGAAGAGCAGAAAATTGGATTCCTCACCCTATTGAAGACAATCTGAGACTGTATCCATGCCGTCGAAACATGGGCTAAAGCTATTTATTCCTTCTGACTAACACACTACACACACACAAATTAATCAAATCTCATCGTATTTAATGGCAACGACCATCACAGCTAATAAAAATAAGTTCTAAGGATTTTTTTGCTAATGTTCCCATTAAAGGTGCACTATA